>NW_026623328.1:622839-634961 GCF_030028575.1 Malurus melanocephalus | reverse complement strand
AGAGCACTGTTGATTTTGGCTTCCAACAAAAGGGCAGAGGGTAGGATTGCGGCTGCTCCATGGCATAATTTTGGGAAAGGGAAAAGAAACCAAGGCCCTRGAGCAGTTTTCCAAGCTTCAGTTTTGGAACAAAGCCCATTGTCTGTGGAGAGGTGCCTGCTTGTAGCCTTCTTTGTGGCCAGCAGAAATGGAACAAAGGCTTRAGAGGAAATATGTAAAACCCCTTAAGAATTGCAACTGACTGTGGTTTATGGGATGTAATTTACTGCATCAAACACAACCGGAGGACCTCACTCATGGTRTCTTGCTGTGTCAGATGCTTTGGTGTCCTTGTACAATTGTAGAGGGGGAAGAAGCAGTTTATGCACTCGAGTGTTTATTCTGTGGATGAAACCACATGTGGTAGCTGTGCATGGGGCTAAYCTAACTTTCTGCTTGTCCCTCAATATTCCCAGTCAGCCTGGTGGTGGCAATACAGACAGGGTAAAAAGTCTGTTGAGAGTGGGATCATGTAAGCAAATGGTTGAGTATTCAAAACCTCAGTTTGGTTTTCGGTTTGCTGCAGTCCTGTTTTGAGCCTGCTGCATCCTGAAACTGTGTTATCAAAGCTGGACATAATAGATAAGCACAATAATGACCCAGAAGATTATAAAAAAAGAGATGAGATCAGTTTTCTCRGTATAAATAACATTTCCAGTAAACCAGACTTTTGCAAGTCAGCATCCCTGTGTGTTGGGGGAGGAGGAACCTGGAGGAAAGGCAGGGCAGGCGGCGTCTGGGATGACTCTGCTCTGACACAACTTTTATGGAGCAGAGGTGCAGAGTCATTAAAGAGGAAGGTCGAGTCACAGCTGTAAAATAGACAAAGCAGGAGGAAAGCTTTTTTTTCATAAGTAAAGATTACTGAATARCATTTTATTGGGGTGATGTCTCCATTATATCCTTGCAGTTGGAGCAGGGTGCCAATAGAATGAAATTTAGTGTTGTTCAGAAACAGTTGAATTTGACTGCAGCCAAAGCCTTTTTGGTTTGTTTTGCTCCTTCACTGAGCAGCATGGCCCTCCCTCTCCAGTGGAGCTGGCCCTAGGCAAGGCCCTGTGCCTGGCTTCTGCTCTCACACTGTATTTTGCTTCCAGCTGAGAAAGGTCTCTTGGTTGAACCCACTGTGCAGGGAGCTCATCAGTAGCTTTGCAGAGAGACAAGAATTAGGGGCAGGCCTTTCCCTACCTGGAGAAAATCTGTAGAAACGTGACTTTATTTGCTTGAAGGTGATAGAAGCTTCAGCTGGGTAGTCTCTGTGGGTTCACAGGGATAGAGACTCTCCTCAGCTGAAACTTTTTCTAGTTTGATTAGAAATGACTTAAATGAGACACAGAGGAGAGGAGAATCTGTTCATTTCTGAGTGCATGCATTAGTACTGCACCAGAGACTTTCAAGGCAAGTCTGGCTCATAACCACAGCTGTAGTGAGCCAGAGCTGGCCCTGTTTTCCCCTACATGGCAGAGCTGCTACAATGCAAGAGCCACAAATGTCCTCAGAGTGTATTCCAAGGTCACTGTAATTTAGTTAGGAGACTTCTGATGTTGATTTTTCCAACTAATTGTKCTTTCTGGTCTATCTAGGCTTAGTGGTGCATCACCTTTCCTTGGAGAAACTAAACAAGAAACACTTGCCAACATCACAGCTGTGAATTAYGATTTTGATGAAGAATTTTTCAGCAATACCAGTGACCTGGCAAAAGATTTTATTCAGAAACTACTGGTGAAAGATACACGGTAAGCAAATATTCAGAAAGGCCCATTTGTCTCTAAAAATAAACCTGGTGAAATGTGGCCTGATGAGTTAAAAAGCTTTCCTTGCAGTGTTTTCTGCTATTCAAGAGCAAGACAGGAGGATGCTTCTATGCCCTTAGTTAATGCACCCAGAAAGCCTGAGAGGAACCAAATCTCCTCAGCTACATGCCACGTTCATGACTGAATTCTCACCTGAGTCTCGCTGGCACAATAGGGTGTAGTTGGAGGGCTGAAAATGGTGTGCAGAATCTTGAGTTCAGGGTAACTACCACTCCACTATTGCAGGCAAGGAAGTGATACCATCCCAGAATACACCCCCAGTGGTGCAGTGCCACAAAAATCATTACACGTGCTGATACAGAGTTGTTCTAAGTTTCTGTGTCTGTGATAGTCACCTCGAGTTTGTGTGGCAGCTGTGCACATCTTTGTTCTAGGTTGCAGGAACCACAGTCTTTTTTTTTTTTTCTTGCTTTTATAAAGTGCACACAGAAGTAGTGTCTCTTTCCCTGTAACCTTCTTTGTCCTGGGGAAAGTCAGGCCTTTGTGATTCTTTCTAATGGCTTCATTAGGGGAGAAAATAGCTGTGAGAGAGAAAGAGCTGTTCAGTCAAGATTTCTGCAGTCACCAGGCCTCAGTCTGGGGTAGAGTAGGGTTTGATGAGGGTTTTGCACAGGTCTRGCAGCCTCCAGGAGAGGTCAATAATGTTGATATTTTTCCCACGTACAGAGATGGTGCCTGTGCACCAGGTGCTGTTTCTGTCTTTGATTCTCAGCTGTTTGGTGCTGCTCACCAAACTGCTGCTGCAGAAGGAAGTTAGGATTGATCCACTCTGATGAGGTTTGAATTATTCCTCTCAGGAATGTTGCTTTCAGGAAATGACAGCTCCTGCAGTRCTATAATACCATGGTCCAAAGGACAGCTTTGGTGTTATTACTGTTGTATACCTTGATTCAGACACAGTCATATCAAAGGCATATAGCAAGAATGTATTTTCTAAGCATGGGGAGTGAGCAAAACAAAGGAATGTTGTGTTACTTTTTATGGAAAGGTGCACAAACATGCAGGAGATGAAATAAGAATTCAAGTTGTGTGGAGTAAGGACTGTTACCTACTAGAACAGTAACTAAACTACGCACAAGCAGTGTGCCTCAGGAAGAAACATAACCCTGACATTTGAGGGTTTGTCTTGGAATTATCTTGATAAATGCTTCATAAGAAGTCCAGGAGACGTGGGGGGTCAATGGACTTGTGTACCAAATATTTCTCATTCAAGTCTTTGGGGTTTTTTTGTGTTGTGTTTTAGGAAGAGGCTTACAATTCAGGAAGCTCTGTCTCATCCATGGATAACGGTAAGACTGAATAAAGAAACAGATCTTGGTTTTTGCTGTGAGCAAAGCAAAGATCATATTCTCACTTTTACTGGTGTGTTAAATGGAAAACTGCCCCCTAAGTACTTTGTGATGCTGGGTGACTCAAAGAGATGTACTGGGAGGAAATCAGTTGGGTCTGACCAAATCCTTGGATTTCTGCAAATTACTTCTTTTATTATCATAACTTTCAAAAAGAGTGACAAACCTCTGATATTTATTGCACATTACAGTATCCCATGGTGGACTGGGATTTGCATTTTTCCATTTTTCTCTGTTTGCATGGGTATATACTGTGTGTTGGCTTTAGTCCTTTCTTGAATTGAGAGTTGACTGCAGTGAATGTGGAAAATATAATTTCTCTCAAGAGAGAACTGCTGTACCACGTGTTCTGCATTGTTTACATTTGTGTGCCTGTATATATTCATCAGAAACATTGCTTGCTTATGTGGATAAGTCTTTTGTTGAAAATMCATTTAGCTAGTCTCAGCATGACTAATGAGGATTTTTGAAATTCAGTTCTTGCTTTGCATTGCACAAAACATTAATTRGAGTGATTTTAGGGTTGATGGTTTTCCTCTCACAAGTATTGATAGCTTTGACACTGTTAACTGCTAAAAATTAACATAAAAATAAGTTGCAGCCATGAATGCACATCACTTGTCACATTCCGTTCTTGGCTTGTGTGTTTGGTGTTTTTTCTTTTAATCAAATGCATGAAGGAAAATCTGTGTGAGCAAAGAAATCTCCCAGCATTGTGGAAGCCCCTGCTGCATCCTTTGTGTCGAGCTTTTGAGTTGCTGCAGTCCKGTAAACGTTCAGTAATGTTGGTTCCTCACCAGCTGAAAGACGAAACCAAAGTCCAGGAACACAAGAAGGTTGAGAGCACGCAGCTGAAGACAAAACGTCTGAGGGAGTACACCATCAAGTGCCACTCGAGCATGCCCCCCAATAACACCTACATCAACTTYGAGCGCTTTGCCCGCGTCGTGGAGGACATTTCCCGCATGGAGCGGGGTTTCAGCACCTTGGCTGCGTCCCACGATTCCCTGCAGGAGGACATGGATGCTCTGCTCTCCATCTATAACGAGAAAGAAGCTTGGTATAAAGAAGAGAGTGAAAGCGTCAGGCACAAGCTGTCCCAGCTGAAGTATGAGCASCGTAAAATGGAGTCCCTGAAAAGACATTTGCACGAGGATATCAAGGCTGTCGGTGCCAGTCTCACAGGGGTATCTGGCAAATACGCTGAGCTGCAGGGCCACTATGAATCCCTCAGACAGGAACTTTCAGAGGAGCTCAAGTGGATCCAGGATTTAATGAGTAGTTTTCAACTGGAAAATGAAGCCTGTGTGAATGGAAACTTTGACTCTGTTTTCAACAAAGATATTAATGAATCACTAATGGAGCTGTTAAATAGATCTCGCTGTGAAGARTTCCTTGCAGGGTTGAATCTTGATGTGACAGAATCCCATCAGTAACACTGAGATCAGGCTAGGTGTAGGGTTTGCTGCTTGTTTCATGTATATCAATTAAAAAAGGTTCCAGTGCATAGATTCTACACAAAGACATGATCCAGAATTAAAGTAGAAGTTCTGATGTATTGCACAAGGTGCTGACCCAAGCTGTGGTCTCCCARTGGGTTGTAGTGTTGAAGTTTTGTTTTTCCTATATTTCAGTGTCTGAACTTGCAGGAACAGATTTATCACAGTGGTATGGATACCTCTAACCCTACAGCCTTTGGTATTGCCTGTATCATACTCTGCATCATGTATTACAGTTCCTAAAGATTACTAGGTAATCCATGTGGAATAAAGAATAAGTCAGTCTCTATTTAATAGAAACTGGATGCCCGGAAACAAATAAAAATCTCCTTATATCATCTTTGGTTGGCTGAAGGAAACAGCTGTACATCCCTGTTGCAGGCAGTTCTATAGACCTTATGAGAGAAATATTTGCTAAGGTTAAATCTGTCCTGTAAAATAAAGCAAATGGTGTTGTAATTTAACATTTAACTGGTACTGTGGAAGTTCTCTGTGAGATGGCTGCCAGCGAAGAAAAGTTAGGATTAGTTTTTAGACTACTTGTGCAGGGTTTAGACCTCTTTTASCAAAGGTAAGCTGTATTTTAAACTAAAGTATTAATCAACAGCTGAGTTTCCTGTCCTATACCAAAGAAATCCTATCCAAAAGATACACTGGGAACTCGTAATGATCAAACAGCAGTGTGATTTTACAGTGCAAATGTCAGTTTGTGACTGGTAAGTGATGACATAGTCCTCTGGTTTGTTTTCTACAGTGAAGAAGATTATAAAGCTACAACTAACTTAATCTGTGGTGTGGCATTTGAGACTAGTGTTCTTGCTATAAAGTTTTTTTTTCCTTAGGTTTTAAAAAGTAAAAGAGAAGTTAATCCARCCTTGAACCATGCTGCCTTGTATTTCAGAGAAGTAATTTGGTTATACTATATTAATATGCACAGATGTACCAATCTCATTTTTGAACACAATAAATTGTTATTTATGCAGGCTGCAGTTGTTTCCTGATGGTTAGTTAGTGACTGAAAAAGATGTCAAGTTTCTGTGGGCWTTTGCTGCAAGGTGACTGTAGTACAACTACAAGAATCAATGAGATATTAGCTCAAGTCCAGCTAGAGTGTATGTTTTTATATTTGAGTACATCTTTTACTGCCCCTCCTCCCTTCTCCTTTTGCAGAGAAGTTAATGACCTAAATAAATTGAGTTGTTGTTGTTCCTAATGTGATTAAGAATAATGTTTCCTACTTTGAKATAAAAAGATAAAAGCATACTCTCATCCAATTTGTGCAGAGTACAGTGGACCCATTACTGCTATGTCCTAAAAAGATGTTCAGAGGCTGATGCAAATTCAGAGTTGTGGAAACAGTTGTTCATTTGTGGTGTTGTTGCTCCCACCRTTGTACTTGAAGGAGGATGGAAAYTGGATGTGCTCCCTGTGGCATCATTCTTGGCACAAGATGTAAAATTTTCAAAAGCTTCCAAGTAGTGCAGATAGCCAGGATGTGACCCTGGCAAGCTGGTGTTGATGGCTGGGGAGAATTGGGTTCTACTGTGGCAGATAGATAACTTTGCATGTGTCCATTTTTTAGTGTCTCAGAACACTTCAGTCATCACTTCTGCAAGTTGCTTTGAGCTGGAAGACCCWTTGGAAACTGTCCAGGGCAACTGGAACACAGGATTTCTTGTGAGAGGGAAAGCTTTCATTCTTAAAATGTAACTTAAAGCCTAGTGAGRGTTAGTATTTACAGAAAACACTCTCAAGAAAGAGAGTCTGCTACCTCTSAGCCAGGATCTCACATTCTTTGTTCATAGAGATTTTCTTTATGAACAAATGCACTGGCATGATGAGAAGGAGCATTAAATGAGGCCACCTTGTTCCTGACATGTTTGGATGAGAGTAATGTTGTTGTGACGGTCCTTAAGGCTAATCACACCCTGTTTTGAGAAGAGATCCTGATGATTGAGAGAATGACAAGGTCACTGGGTTGCAGGGTGCTTAAAATGGAGAGGAGGTTATTAACAGTCTGCAGTAAAGTGAGTTATTTAGAGTCAGTGGTGGTTCTGCTGCTGAAAGGGCACTGGGAAATTTTTCATAATGATTGTACAGCTGACATTTAGCCAGTGACATTTTTTCCACTTCAAATTGATTTCTGCTAGCCTTTTGCACCATGCTGGCTGTTTGCAGGGTGAGGAAATTATATTTAATGCTTAACTGTCCTGKTTCTGTTGAATGCAAATGGTGTGTACATCTAAATGAGAAGGAGGCCCGTTGATAGCCTGGCTCCTTGAACTGCTGCTGAGATACCTGCAAAATGCTAAACCTACAGCATTCGATGAGAAAAGTGAATTTGTTGTCTCAAACATTTTAAATAGTTTTGCAGAAAAAGATGTTTAAATCCTCAYTGATATGTTTTCCATTCTACTTTGGTGCTCTTGCTGCTTCAGGTGCATGACTTGGTTGCATTCCAGTCCAGTTCAGTACAAATATTTCTGTGTTATCCACATCCTACATATGCAGATCAAAACAGCYGGAATGGTTGTCACTCCATAATCTTTGAAGGGTTGATTCCTGGCCTTTGTCTTTTTGCTTTTGCCAGATTTGGTTTTGAAGCATTTTTTCTCTCAATCTGTCAGATTTGGTTTTWTGGTTTATGCAAATTTTTATGTGCTTTTGGAGTTAAAATGGGCTTAATATTCAGAAGGACTGTGTCAGGATTTGTGGAACATCTGTTTCTTAGCACGAGGTTGATATCCAAAATGCGAGGGACATGTCTGAATTCTGGTCTATATTCTTTCTTGTTCCTATTTTTCCATAGTCRAATATTGCACTTATTTTATTGCCAYGGTGTTAATGTCTCCGGGCATGGTTAAAGGGCAAAACTGGAGTTTTTTCAGGTATCATGTATCCCTGTCACTCAAATGATATGACAGCTAACTTTGTCCCATTTCATTACAGTGAAGTTATCCYGAGAAAAGGGAGATGGGGCAGGTGTGCGCTGAAAAGCACTTTAGCAACTGTACAAAGTGAAAGCATAGCCTTAGCACCCTCTAGTTTTAGGATTTTATTTGACATCAAAAGGGTCTCGTCTAGGCCCAGAGTGGGCTAGACTTTATTATTTTTCTTTTGCTTTTATATGTACGAATCTGCAGCTTCCCCAGCATTCTTTCAGCCAGCTCCAGTGCACATGAGCTATCTTGCATGTTTCATGCACCAAAGGGAGCTGAACAATAAAATTGCTCTTTTATCTTCCAGCCCATGGACAAGCAACAGGCTTTGGTTCGGAAATCATCTCTTGTCAACATGGAAAACTTCAAAAGGCAATACGCTAGAAGGCGATGGAAGGTACGACAGCGAGMCTTTAATCCTTCTCTCATATGGCTTCCCAAGCCTGATGGGATCAGAGGGCAAGATAGAGCTTGAATGTCAAATTAGTAGCTTGAATGTAATAGGCAAATGAAATGTGTTTGGATATATGTGCACTGGGTATGTGTTGGCACATTGTTCTTCCCTCTCTCCACAGCTTTCGTACCGCATTGTCTCATTGTGCAACCACTTATCGCGTTCGCTGGTGAACAAGGTCCTGCTGCAAGATGGGAGTTCGGTAGGTACAGCCCTTCCATGGCAAGAGGAGAACAACCAGGTTTATTGAGCAGTCATTTTTGCTGACTGAGACACTGCTGCCTTTCTGTTTCAGAGAAACTATGAAAGTGACAGTGAGGATCTTTCACCAAGAAAAGCCCCCATTCAGAGGAGAAGCAGCATATCGTAATTGGGTGAGAATTCCATGGGCAGGAGACAGGAAAYGCTCATCCTTGCTGAAGCAAGCAAGCCTGGCAGCAGACTTGGATTTCTTGTCTGAGCTCTTGGTATGATCTTCTTGCTTCTGAAACTACACAACAGCTGGATGATGGTCTTAAATGCCTACTGAGCATTTTAGAAAMTTGGGACTCAAGATTCCCAGGGAAATACTACTGCACAAGCACCAGTTGGGAGTGCTTTTACATGTTGAGTGTTTCAGTGATACTTCAATCTATTTGTGATGTCAGCTGCACTCAGGGTGTAGGGTTTCTACTGACACTCTTTTATTGTGGAATAATTCACATTCTGCACAGTGGTTAAGACTGTGTGCATTATTATTTCAGTCAGGGAAATTCCTACTGAGTCTTAAAGAAATTTTTTTAATGYAGTTTTTGTATTTGTTAATAGCATAAATATCTGATGGCAGGTATCTGACAGGTTTTGTTAGCTGTGTGCAGTACTCTGTTATTACTGTCACTGAAAAGAAAATCACCGTGCCATTACATGTCATAACCTTGATTTTGTGAACCCWGCATTAAACAGTTCTGAAATGCAATGAGAACTGTGCTCTGGCCATTGTCTCTGGCTGAAGGCTAACTCAACTCTCACTGTCAGTGTGAGTATAACTGATGGTGGTACTGAGGTAGGCCAGGGCAATTTTCAAATGAAAAAGAGAAAAAAAGTCTGTAGTGATTTACATGCACCCAAATAAAGCATTTTCACAGAATGATGATAGGATGCCTCACCAAAAAAAAGGACCTTTAAAAACCCAAGGCATGTGAAAAAATAGTCTTTACTAGACTTTGTAATTGTTGTCAATATTATTGTCAGCAAATTGGAGGCTAGTTAACACCTATTTGTATAGGTGCTGTTTACATGTAACCCAGACTGCAGACATCTGTATTTTATTCAGGGGGTTGTATCCAAAATTAAGGAAGTAAGCACTTTGATATTTGATATTGATGTAATATCTTTGCACAGGGAAGTTGTATAATTTTAACTATATTAATTTCTAAGCCAGTATTGTTCAATTGGTACCAAAAATGCACAGAGTAAGGTATTTTTTCATTGAATGTATTTRCTGTTAGAAGTTCCTATTTATTTTGCCATTTAATACATTAAAAATCAGAAAGCAACTCYGTTAGAAACAACTATAGATGGATGAGGAAACTGGTTTTGTTTGGCTTTACACTTGTCACCTCTAAGCTGAAGTTTTAGGGCAGAAGGTGTGAACTGGTGTTGAAAAGTATTATCAGCTTAATTTTGATGGCTTCCAGTTTCTAAGAAAGAAATAAAAATAGGCTACTTTTATTCGTAACTTCATATCTTTGCTTAGTTAGAGATAAAATGCAGTTGATAGGAAATTATTTCTATGAAAGGAAGGAAATGTATGAGAAGSTTTGGAGGAGAGAGGCAGAAAGTGGGATTTGATGGAAGAAACAAAATAAAGGAGGGGGTGGGAGGAAAAAAAGCAGTGGAAAGGCATGAGTATGAGAGGGATGTGGAGGTGATCCTGGATTGGGAAAGTTGAAGGAAAGGAAAGAGAATGTGGATATACGAATTGTGGAAGCTGGAGAGTGAATGTTTCTGCAAATATGGCACTGCATTTTTATACTATTTATTTAATTTCATTTCATATCTTGTGCTGCCATAGCCTGTGACATGTGCCTTGTCAGGGGATAAGGTGCAGGGCCTGGGCTTCTCTTCATATTCAATTAAAAGGTTGTATTTCTGAGCTTTTTGTGTAATGTTTGAGGCAGAATCCTCAAAAAGTGTTGCACTGATGTTGATATTAAGAGGGAGCAGTAACAGGGAAGCCTGTTGTTTCAGCGTATCCTGATTTCAGCTGCAATAGTTAATTTTCTCCTAAGYAGCTGGTGCAGTGCTGTGKTTTAGRTTCAGTATGAGAACAATGGTGTTAATAACAGGCTGATGTTTTAGTTGTTGCYAAGTAGTGCTTACCTTATGTCGGGACTTTTCAGTTTCCTGTGCTGTGTCAATGAGGAGGTGCACAAAGAAGCTGGGAGGGACCATAGCCAGGACAGCTGACCCAAAATGGTCAAAAGGATATTCCAGACGTGGAATGTTATRCTCAGTACATAAACTGGGGTGAGTTGGCTGGGAGCTATTGATCCCTGCTCAGGGCTGGGCTGGGTATTGTTCAGTGGGTGCTGAGCAGTTGTATTCTGCATCATTTGTCTTTTCCTGGGTTTTATTCCTCTCTCTTTTCCTTTTTATTATTATTATTACTATTACAATATTTTACATTAGTTCAGCTACAAAACTGTTCTTATGTATAAGCGACCCTCGAGGTTTTCTTTCCAATTCTCCCCAGTAGGGCCAGCGGGAGGTGGGGCTGTGTGGGGCATAGTTGCCAGATGGATGTAAATGATGGCAGTGTCTGGAGGGAATCTTTCATAAACAGAAGACTAAAAATACATATTTGGATAAAAAGCTTACCKGCTTACCTACCAAGTTTTGCTTCCTGCTTTTCCAGGGATATGGAAAAACAAATAAATTTGAAACCAGTGGTATTTTTATGAATTTCTGACCTTTAAAAACACCTTTAGTTTCCAAATTTGAGATTGTGGAATGTGTATGTGAATTACACTTCTGAAAATTAAGCCCTGGCTAAAATAGGTGTTTAGGTTGTTGGATCAGGATTGTGCTCTCACAGAGATGGGGTCATTTCATGTAAAATCCTAGCAACTACTGAGAAAGATGGGACACAGCAGAGAGRGGAGTGCAAGGCTGTGTGGAGCTCTGGCTTATTAATTCTACCTTTATAAAAGATGTGGTGTGGTGATTTAACACAGACATTAAAGAYAGCTCACAGTGTTCAGTCATCTTTGTGCTCAGGTGAGCTAAGGCCAGGCCTTTCTCTCCCRTACTCAGTCACTCCACACAATGGCTCCCAAACATTTCATTGCACAGAAACCACAACAAGCTATTCCCTGACTGTTCCAGATAGGAGCACGCTGGGAGTGTACAATCTCCTGTTCTCAGGACTGATGTTTGTGATTCATTAGGAAGTTTTACAGTCCCAGCCGTGGTGTTTTCTGTGTTTATTGCCATGTCTGTTCCAYGAGGTGGAAGCTCAGCCTGCTCAGGGAGGCACAGCACTGGCTGGACAACACTTCTCTGGGCAGGGGTTGGTTTTATACTTCACTGTTGGTGGRTTTTGAACAACAACCTACAGGTTCTTTTCACTAAGGGGAAAAAAAAAAAAGGTGTGGAAGGAAAGGGAACATTAAAAGAATTTGTGTAACGGAATCTGCTTTGCTGGGAGAAAAAAATCTGTTTTCTGTGTATTATTCTGTTTTGCAGTAGGGAACCTGGACAGAAACGAAGTGATAGTCTGAGGAAAGAAAAAATCTACAAATAAAAACCTACAAGTATTTTTATTAAAGTATGGCTGTATTCTTATTTTAGYGGTGATGTTTTTTAATCTACATATATTTTTATTAAGAGAAAGTCTGATTTTGAATTTATTTTTTTTTTTTTGCGCCTGTTAATAGTACAGACTGTCCAAAGCAGCAGAGATATTTGTTATTCTGATTTGCTAATAAACTTTGGTAAAGCAGGCCGGTGTGTGTCTGCGTTTTCCAGAGGCGAGGCCCCTGAGCCGC
>NW_026623328.1:431978-622182 GCF_030028575.1 Malurus melanocephalus | reverse complement strand
GGGGCCTCAGGGTGGGCTGATCGGGCCGCAGGTGGCGGGAGGGCCGCTGTGGGGCTCTGTAGGAGCCGTCTCCGTGGCACCGCCTCAGCCTTGTGGCCCGACAGGGGTCATACGAGTGCCGAGACAAGACTTTGTGGACCTGATGGACCGTGCCCTTGGCAGCGAGGTAAGCTCGGCGACTGCCGACCCCAGCAACTCTGCTATTACTGCCCTCACCTCTGGTCTGTGGTTATGCCATTTACTTTTGCTTGCTGCCTTTTTCTTTTAATAAGAGGCATTGTTGCTATCCACATTTGTATGTAAATCAAGGAATTTGTATGTGCAGGGGAAAAGGAGGTACACATTTAACAGTGTTCAGCTGAGAGTTAATGAAAACTCAGAGGAATTTATTATCTCTCGCTCTTTTCTATGGGGTCCCTGTAACTGGCTGACATTTTCTATATTTCTCACTTAAACGTCTACTTTGTCTTCACACAAAGCTTTAACACCTTTAGTGCTCAGGTGGTAGGTATKATGTAATTTTCAGCCTGTGTGTTTCAGTGAGAGGAGTTAAAGAGGSTCAGGTGCACCTTGTTGCTCGGCAGGGCTGGCAGGGAGCCATCAGCTGGAAGTGATCATGAGCCTGATTAGGTGATACTGCAGCAAACCTCAGCCAGCTGGGGCAGGAAGGGTTGGAGCTGCTGGGGGATGGTCAGAGCTGTACAGAGCTGCAGTAACCAGGTGTGTTACTGAGGCTCTGGGGCAGAAGTTTGGCCCTGAGGCAGAGTTCCTGATGAGCTGAGAACGTGAAGGTTTCAGATGGATAAGAAGTGGTGGTCCTTGTCATGGTGAGTAACTTTGCTGAAGGATRGTTTGAGGAGAAGCCTTGGAGAGGCTCTGATGGAGCGGAGAATGTGYTTTGGCTGTTTGAGAAGAGGGAACGGAATGGCTGACCTGGCTGTGGGGTAGGGACTGTGTGTGCACATGGTGTGACCATGCCCTGTGCACAGTGTTACCCTGTATCAGAAACACGGGTGATKCAGGAGCCTAAGGCAGCTGCTTGTGCCAGAGCCTGCTCAAGTGTCTTCTCACAGTGTCATTGCTGGTGYAGTTTGCTGTTATTTTTGAGGGATAGGTGCAGGGAYTGTCACTGAGCATTAGGTTTTTATRGCAATTTGCTACRACTTGTGACCATTCATYTCAGACGTGTAACATTTTYCTGTTCTGCTTGGAACTGTGCTCAGTCACAGCCTTTTTAAGGTGGGATATATCTGCTCAGCAAAAACAACTAAGAGAAATATTGTCACATCTGTATTTCCTAAAATACTTCTTTTCTCCCAGGATGTACCTCATGAGCTGAATATAATACTTTGTTTAAAAATAATTGTTCAAAGTATTTTGTGTGTGTGTAAATTGTCTTAATATAAAAATTACTTGGTTAGGAAAAGCTTTTAAAGTAATTCAGTTACCTTTTAAATCCTTTTACTCCATTTACATAAAATATGCTGTAATGTATTTATATGAAATTTTAATTTTATTAGATTTACTGTTTTGAAACATGGAAAAGCCTTTCTAATTTTTAGCTTAGAGTCTCTCATTCAGTTAACAAAGGACAGGAAATGCTAAATTAAGTTTAGTCCTAGTCATGCAATTCAAGTAAGAGAAAACAACATAAGGATGGAATTTTGGTCTTGGTGCTGAGCCTTAGTCTTGTCTTGGTTCCTGTTGGGCCTTTAAAAGCTGCAGCATGTAACGTTAAGTTCTCAGAAGTCTGMAACAAGTGAAGTCTGATTTTGAAATGTGAATGACTCAAAGCCCATGATCATGAAACGTTGAGAATATATAATGCTACTCTTGTCATCGGGAGTGCTCCATTTCCCCACATCTGCACCTGGATCACAGCTGAAAGAAAGGCTTTTCTYAGTCTGGCACAGGAGCACTCAGCAAGCCAGTGGCAGCAGAAGTCAGTACTTAAATATGCACTATCCTATGTGCAGTGTGTGTCTGTGCCTCATACTCCTATGAGCAAATCAATGAATTAGAGATTCYGCATCCTTTCCCGTAGTTTGGTTATTCTGCCAGGAAGAAGTCCTACAGGAGTCAGGATATCTGGAGTGACAAAGCAGGCAGCTCTGTAGTTGAAGTAGATCCAAAGCCATTTAGTGGGACAGATCAGTCACCAACCATGGTGTGTCATGCCACAGGTCAGTAGTTGACCCTGCTGGTTAGCAGACTTGTGACTTGTGGGCCAAGGCTGTGCTGTTACGCAAATACTGACCTATTTTTTTTTTTTAACTTTTAAGATTTAATTCATAAAGCCATTCCATTTGGCATGCACAGTGTTGCAAATAAAAAGARAATGTGTGAGAAACCATATGATTTTCTTAAGTTATTAATTCAGAATCACTATAATGCCATTGTGAATGGAACCATGGTAAATGAAATGACCGATCAGTTAGCAGAGCAAACTATAAAATTATTTAGATCGCTCGTTTTGGGCTTTCTAGAGCATGCAAGACAATTCATTGTTTTCTTGAGGAGTATATAGTGGTATTGCTGATAGAGCACTAAAAATAGTCATGTATAGCTGCAAGGACCTCAGCTTTTGCTGCAGTTGGTAAATACAGGTTTTTTCAGACTGCAGTCAGAGGAACCTGGGTAATGCTGCTTACAGCAGGGACAGCTGTGTTTTCTGCACACAGAGATGTCTCAGAGTAGCATGCAGTGAGCTTGAACCAGTTCTGTCCTTCTGCCCATGCTCTCTGGAGCAGAAGCTGCTTGTTTTCTTCTGTAGTTTCTCTTCCTAGTCAGCTGTAACGGCTACATTCCAGAAGTGATTTCCTGGGTCTTAATGCACTGAGCCAGTGGATGTCACCTTGTTTTGCTGTGAAAGSTGAGGCCATTTAGTCTGCAATGGTGTGTGCTTTCAAAAGGCATTTTGGCTAAAATACAGAAATAGTCATTGTGTGCCTTGTGGCTACCAGAGGTCTCACCCCTTCTCAGCTGAGAGCTCTGAACACCAGGTTAGTGAGGAATGCTCACTCCCTGTGCTATGAACAACCTCTTAAGTCCAAGGAGTGAGAGAGAAGCAGCAGCACCTCTTGTATCTGTGTTGAATGAAGAACTTGGCCATCTCCACAGGAGGAGCTTGGTGCYGATTCCTGGTTCAGGGCTGCCTCCTGATGTAGGCACTTTCCTACAGTGCAGTACAGCACCAAAGCAAAGAAACCTTCAGGAGGAATTAGGCTTCAGGTATGTAGGTTTTATTATGTGGGTCATCTAGGGCTGATTAATAATTATGGAAATGCTTTTCTGTCGTGCTTAGAATGATTTGAGGATTATGATTAGTTGCTGAAAAGCAGTTGAGAAGCTTTTAAAAAAATATTTTAAATGGTGCTGAAAAATACCTGCAGCTGTTTGGCTTAACCTGGTGTAGTCAGTCCCTGCACTTCTGTATCTGTTTTGCTGGGATTGGATGCACTTCAGAGGGCAGGCAGGTTGTTGGATCTGCTAATTAATAATTGTAGAATTGCACCAAAGGTTTTGAATATTAGCATGTATCAAAGTTTCKGGTTTTAGTGGAAGAGTTCTTAGAGCCTTCCAGACATGGGTGGGATGCACCCGAGGTGGCACAGACTGCATACCATGGCATAGACTAAGTGCTTGAGATAGCCTTATCAGTGAGATCCATATGTTCATGAAAATCTGCCAGCTTTCGCTTTTCATAAAATACTGTGGAAAAAACTGATGCCATTTTAATGAAAATGAAAAGTTTGCATTTTGCATCGTAAGTGCCAAGGAGGCAGAAAATGTAAGTTCAATATATGTATTCTATTCAGGTATGGGTTGGGGCAGATGGGACAGAGGAGGTGGGGTTTGAATCACTTGAGAAACAGCAGTGATCTTCTGTGAGAATATCTGGAAGGGAAAGACCTGTAGGGAGCAGAATGAAGATAAATGTGCTAGTCCACCTCTCTAAATTGTCAAACAAGGGAGGTTTTTTGCAAGAGTCTGCAGGTTCCTTTCTCACTGTCTTGCTTTTGAAGCAGATTTCTTGGATTGTTCTCTCCCCAAACTGTACTTCCACTCAGATTTTTCATTTCAAGGAGCAGTGACTATTTCTTTAAGAAGTCTCACTGGGAGAATTCCAGATGTTCATTCTGTTTGTTTTGAAAATTAGTGGGCTACAGACTGTTAGAAATGGGACTGAGAATTTTTTCCCCATTGATTATGATGAATGTAACATTTATTCTGTTTAATGGCTTTGGCTCTGCTGAGTGAAGTAAAACCTAATAGACTGTTTAGATGGGTTTCATTTTTGATTAGTTCAGGTAACAGAAAGTAAAATGGCCAAAAAAACTGTGTGGGGTTATACAGGCTGTTTCACCACTGGATGTCATGCCAAGCCCATGTGTCTTGGTTTAGAATTATCTCTGCAAGTAGTTTATGTTCAGTGTTAAAGGTAGACCAAGCTGTGTCTCACACCACTGAACCTATTTGCTGCTACAAACCTCTCTTATTAACAAAAGAGGGCAATAAAAATCTCCTCTGTTACCTGGACCTGAAATAAAAACATAGCAATACCTGAATGTGACAAAAAATGGCAATGCTGCCTGCAAGTTTGGGACGTGACTTTCAATGCTTTTTGGGACAGGCTCTTCACCAGAAAACCTGCACTGGCAGTCTGCATGCCTCAGCTTCAAGCAATTTCTGTAATTAAAATTAATTAAATTCTTATGACCTGCTGTGATCTGAAGTGCCTGTCTCTCTCTTTATTGCTGTTGTTACTGCTTATATGGAAGGGGATACCTGATCTTTAATAAACTGCATGATTTGCAGGAGCTTTGAAGGGCCCTGGCAGAACAATGTTAATTTGGGAGACAAAGATTAGTAGTCCAGCTCCAGCAAGTGAATTTTAGTAAGGAAGAGGACTGACCTGTCCTTGTTAGTGTTTTTGTGGACCCTGGAGCTTCTTAGAAAACATGCTGAAAAACCAGAGGGCTGAATTCTGGGGGTTGCTGATTGTTGTTCAGGAGCTGCTCTATGTATCTCAGGTTTGTGGTTCATTGCATGTAGCTGAAGTAGCCTTTGTTTTGAGTGGAGATTTATCAGGGAGACACCTTCTTTGCCCCCTGAAAGGATATCCACTGTACAGTACATTTAAGGGGAAGCAGCTGACAAAGTACTACTAACATCTGCARGTGGCAGATAAATACTCTTCTGAGGCTGTGGTGGATGTTTCCTTCTTCAGTCGTCATGTCTGCAAAACGTAGCCTGGAAGAAGCACCCTGAGTGATAAAASTCTTATCACTCCAATAGCACTGAGCAGTGTGTGGGATTCCCAGTTCCACCAGATAAAAGGGCTTACTGCCTTTCAGGGAATCCTTTGGGCTCCAGAAGGGTGACTAAAGTCCTAAAGGAGACTTGCTGAGCAGTCCCTGCAGGGTTTGCCCTATGTTCTTCACTCTGTACCCAGAGAGAACATCTGTGAAAATAATTAGATTCTTCTCCACTCCCTAGTGGAACAATCAGTGAAARTCCCTCTTCTGAGACTGCAGCAAAYGAATTTTCCTCAAGAAAAGGTTGTGTTATGTGGGATCAAAAGGCACCTTTCAAAAACAGGTATTCTAATATCTCATCAGTATCACATCTCGTACTTGAGCTTCAGATGAGCTCAGTGGGGCTTTCCTGGCAAGCTGATAGAACACATGGCCCTAAATGACTAAATCAGTCGGGTTCCATTTCTCTCCACTGCTTGTGAACAACACAGATGGTACTGATTCAAGTAAATACACCTCACATGGCAATGTTTCCCGTGCTATGCATTACACCTGTGCCAAGACCTGAGAGTGGGTTCTGAAAGGTGCTTTCCTTACTGAATCTCTGCACCTCAATTTAAGGCTTAGAAAGCAGTTTTAAAAATTTCTAAAAAATCAAAATTTGTTAATGAGTTCTTTGAAACCGTTTTAAGTATTATTAAAAGGTAGCTGAAATGTTACTTCTCTTCACCTTTCTTACTACCAGTGTCTATCTCAGTCTATTTTGAAATTAGTTAAACCTAAAGCTGCAAGATAATGTGCAGTAATTGAGAAAAATAAGAATGTATTAATAAATTAATAAAATCAAGAAAATTCTGCTTGGGAACCAAAATGTGTGACTTGCTCAGTTTAAAGMAAAAAAATTACAACTTACTGTACTTCTTCAGAGTATATTTCTTTTTTTCAGAAGAAATGAAAACTCTGTATGGAAACTGAGCAAATTGAGCTTCCAGCATTCTWATGGGAGTCTAAGAGCCAACTGAAAAGCCAGTTTTCAGTACTGAATCAACATTAGTGTCCATTCATTGTCAAATGAAGATGTTTTATTTGTAACAAAGGAAAGCAAAGAACGTTTTAGATGCTTCTTTCACACAGGTTTACCCTCACCACGCCCTGCCTCTTACACTTTTTTGTAYTTGTAACAGCTTTGCTGCTAATGACTCCCTAGAGAATTTGAAAACCCCCAAATTAAAAAAAAATAGAACATTATGAAAAGTTACAAAATATTATGTAGTTTTCAAATCAGTCTWTTGATGCAGCTGCTTTTAATCAAGCTTTCATACTGTTTATGTACAGTAAACTTTTCCTGTACTTAATAGCTTTGTCCAGCTATTGCCAGCAAAAAGAAAGGTCAATGTCCTAGTTTCATTCTAATTGCATGAAGTAAAGATTTTCTCTCCTTGCAATTTTTCTTTCTAATGACTWCTGCAGCTTTCTTATGCTCTGCTGAACGAGCATGTTACTGAAACTGTTCTGAAGCAGTACAGWTCATGCCAGACGTGTGGTTTGCACCCGACCACGTGTTAATTCTTAAGTACCTTGGAAGTGACACACTGTTTACTTTTGAATTTTGTTCAGTAAAAATGTAAATAGGACAGTGATTTTGAGGGCAGTGACTTCAGAGAAAGTTATGTGTAGAGCTATGAAATGTTAGTCAAGATCTCTTTTGATCCAAATACTGAAGATCAGCAGAAGAGAGACAACATAATTAAAACTTAATCTGATCTTCAAATGGCTTAGCTAATTAATACATAAAAGAAATAAGCAAATTTGTTACAGTATTCTATTTAAAATCTCACACTATGTCTGTACATGGTGTCTGAGCACCATCTAGTCATGGGCAGCTTTCAGAATGGTGTGAAATATCCTCTAGGTCTTATCAAGAAACCGATCAACTTGCCTTGTTTAGTCACCAGAGTTCTTGCTCACAAAAATCGAGCATGTTCCTGAAAGACTGTATTCATTCTTATTTTTAAATAYAGGCTTAAAACCTTCTTAACTTCTTACTGAGCTGTAACTTAAGGAGAGTTAAGCATCTCATCACTTCATAGGCAAGGTAGAGAAATCAYGACTCACTACTGTGAGAAGTTGCTGGGGATTTGCTAGGTGGTATTTTTTGTTCTCTGATCTGATGAAGTGACACTGTGTTTSTGGTGCCCCATGGCTGGCACCATGTCAAGTACAGTGCAGATGCCCTGTTGTAGCTCTTGTGCGGGGCTGGCTGCTGGCCAGGGCAGGTTGGCCAGTTTCCCGTGGCACTAATTGCTTTCAGCATGCCGGAGCTGTGGCCTGCTGCTCCACTGGGATCCAATGGCTGTCCTTTGTTTCCTGCCCTATATTGTCCTGCAGTCCTTCTCCCGTGTCACATTTGTATGTCAAACTGTTGTGCAGCACAACCTGATTTCTCATGCTGTAAAAACCGTTATTTTCAGATAGACTATCTAGAATTGAATTAAAAGTCTGACCCTGAGCTCTCTGAAGGATAGGGTCACACATCTCTACCAGATGCTCTTCTAAAGGAGCTTTGACCTATGCTGCTCTATCTCTCTATTTAGATCTAAGTATTTTCTGTCTGCCTTTGCAAAAACTGAAAATCCTKCTCAGTGGCCTGCTTCAAAAGAAGAGCTCCTGTCTGCACTCTGTTGCTGTAGACTTTCTATCTGTCCTGCCTCAGTTTAGGTATGGCTGTTGATCCTGGGGCACCTTAGAGCAGCCAGGAACCTGAATRAATTTTGGTTTAAAGATTCAAATGTCCCACATCAGTGCCTGGAAAGATGGACAGGCCGATACCTTCCCTCCTGCTCTCCCTGTTATTTCCCTATTGTTTTGCCTAATTGTCTCCCTCCTCCATGTGCTTGATAGTCTGATCTCTTCTCCAGTGCTCAGCTCTGGCAGTTTCATCCCAGTAATTTCCTGGTAGGGCATGGGATCATAAGATAAACCCTAAGGGCTGGGTGTGTGCTGGGGTATGTCCTGGCAGAGTGCTGCAGAGCATCACTACAGGCCCTCACAGGGTCAACAGGGTTCCTGCCCAAGAGTTACCCATAATGGATAAACAGCAAGCAGAGAGTGCTCGGGATTGATGTGTATTGTGTCACAGAGCTTCCTTTTTGCCCAGGCCACTGGGACTACACTTCTGCTTTCAGAAAGATGTGATTTACGTGATCACTATCTCTTTCACTAATCATACCAGTGTATTTATTWAAAACATTCCACTTTATACCTTGCCCTTTGAAATCTGGAGGCAAAACCCAGGAATGTTTCTTTGGGCTACCTTCTCTTTCAAATCCTGAGTAGGATTTTCCTCTCAGCATGCTCAATCCATATGTCCCAAATTACTTTCCTGCTAAACTGCTGCTGCGAACACTACTTCTGCATTACATTCCTGTACTGCTGATTCCCTGTTTTCACAGTAGCATTTCAGCTTTTSATTCAAGGAGGACACTCTTACATGAAGGGTACAAATGCAATAGAGTGTTGTCCATGTTGTTTTAATTGCCTTGCTGCTTTTGGGTTAGCTGGGTCATGACTTGGATCACTACTAAACTGTGGCCAAGGTAAATGACTGTAGTTTTTTTTCCTTCAGTCATGAACTTTAAAAATCATTCTTCCTRCAGCACATGAACAATAATATTAATTTTTATTGTTTTATTCAACTGCTGCATGAATGGATGACATCAGTTTTGGTTTTAATTCCTTTAGTGTATGTTTCTTAAGACACCTGGTACATGGAAGAAGAGCTAATGACATTTCTTGGAGTGGCATCTCCAAGTATTAAAATAGCTTTTTCTTTGTTGTTTTKCTCTCTGTATGGTTTTACATCCCACAGAAAACTTGTGAATGATGGTGGGCCCGTTAGAATACAGGCATTGAAAATATTGGAGACAAAATAAAATACCAAGCTGACTCGCTCCTGTACTTCCCCCAAATTCTCTGTTGTACCAAGCCAATGCTGGAGCTCCTCCTCTGCTCAAGGCTCACGTGAACAAACACTAAAGTGGGACAGGTTACCTTTCCAAACATTGGATCACAGTGTTCCAYTGGAGCTCYTCCATGCCAGGCTAAGGACACACGTCCCCACAGCAGTGCACGGCAGTGGCTGCTGGACTGGTCATGTTGTGTATACTGAGCAGAGGTCAAAYGGAATCAAGTGTGTTTGCAGGCTGGCTGGCCTTGCACTGCAGGGGGCTGGTTCACAGGTTGATGRGAGAGACACAAATTGGAAAATGGACTTAAAAAGGGGAAAAAGGGCTGTGGATGAGGGGAGCAGGGGAATGACACTGAGGAGAAGCTGGGATAGGTGGGAAAGGGTCACTGTGTTGAACAGTGTAGAAAGCAAACATTAGGGGAGGTGTAGGAGRTGGCAGTGGGTGTAGGCCCATTTACTGTCCTTAGGCATTGTCTGTGTACCATGTCCTGGTATCTTCCAGTACAATAGGAATTTTTATTTCTGTRTCACCCCACAGCAGCAGAAAAGAGATGCCCATTGTCATTCCCACGTCACCATGCTGAAATTAGCCATTCTGGCACCTGTCTTATCAGCATGTTTAATTCCACAGCTTGGACTTTGTTCTTAGCACCAGTATTCAGCACTGGATAACCTAATTCTGAAATACGAATGTGAGAGCAAGACCAAAAAGGATCTCAAAACCTCTCCTCACTCCAAGACTGGCACACCAGGTATCTAATTGTACAYTGATATGGTAAACTACTGTATGTGATAGCAGAGAGTAGGAACTTACTGAGTGCTTCAGCTAGAAGCAGAAAACTGACATAATGAWTTTCTAAGCTAATTTTACAAATGATCCATTAAGTTCAGATGGGGTAATTTACATCCCATCGTAAATATGCAAATTATTCAGAGGATGTATTGATGGGCAGTTYTTTAGGATACCAACTTGCTTAAACAGGATGCTCTTTGCAGCCCTTTTTSTGCCATGGGCAGAGCTTTCTATTAGTCTAGCTTAATCTAGCCAAACATTTCTATATAATGGAACTGCTTTTAATTTCAAAGCAAAATTTGAATTTATTTTGTGCTTTTTTTTCTGTTATGAGAATTCAGGCTTTTGTTAAGCAAAAAGAGAAAATTACTAAAAGTAAGGTGTGTTGGGTGGTAGTTTGGTTTCACTCTTGGTAAGAGGAGTAAAAGGTTTTGAATGTTACTTTCTGTGTGATTCTGTAATTAAATTGATTTAACACTATRTAGAGCTTGATACAGTACATTTGGAGAAAATTCAAAAGTATAGTGAATTTAGGATAAGGGTGCAATTTTAAATGAATTGTCTGTTGTGTGTTTGCCTTACTCTTTTTTACTTTGCCTTTTTTTTCTTTTAMTCATTTTTATCAGCTCCTATCTATTTTCATAATTCTCACTGTGGAATTGGCTGAAGTGTTTATTAATGTTTCGTTATATAAATGTTTTAAGTCATCTCTTTTCTGGGTGATATAGGGCTGAATTAGCTATGACAAAGAGGAAATGTCTGTTGGTTGCTCTGCGATTCTGTCTGGCTTGTCCAGGACACCATTGGCACATACAAATCCAGATATGTGTGGGAGGAGCTCTGGGCTTTTGGGTTAAACCCTGGGGTTGGAAAAGTTGCTCTCTATCTGTCTAGGCTTAGTTTTTACCTCTCTGACATGAAGTTGATGATAGCACTGCAAGTGAAAGGTTTCTTTCCAGGACTCGTTTGGAAAGTGACCTTTACACTTCTGAGTGTCCCTTGGGAGTGGGCACATTCCTTGCCCAGTGCCAGCCAGGTGTTGTGGTGGAAGCAGCCCAAGGAGCTGTGTGGGACAGGAAAAAGCAACACTGGAACTTTAGCAGTCTCCTTCTACACAGACCAGTATGAGCAGAGGTTTTCTTGTAAAAGGAGACTATTAGGTAACATGCTGAACTGAAATGCAGCCTGTGATAGACAAATTGAGATGAGCTAACTCTATCCTATCTGTACCTTCTTTCYTGCCATCTAAGGGAAGGAGGATTCTTTTAGAAAAAAATATTGTAAAATCTCAAAGTGAAAGGTGTGGGAGTGTATTATTTGTCTTGTCATGTTTGCTGAAAAAGAAATACTGAATGGAAGAACAAATGGAATGAGAGGAAATGTGAAAACAATGGGAAGAGAAAAACTGCTTTTAGCCTTACAGAGTAGTCATTGATTCATGAAAGCAGAAGGATAATTCCTCATTGTMCAGCTTTCAGACAACAGTTAGAATATTCACTTTGGGTTAAAGACTAGAAAAATGTTAATGAACTGACAGAAACCRAAGAAAAGTCARTTAAAAAAMCAGCAGTTAGAGGACTGGACAAATAACTAATAGGAMAAGAGKGGGAATAGAAGTGAAACAGTGGAGTGGAGCATGAGCCAGGAATCAGCGTAGTGGTCAGAGTTGGAAAGGTTGATAAAAGCAGAGAAAAATTAACAGCTGTGGTAGCTCAAGTTTAGAAAGAGGAATTCTGTGACAAAAATAGAGTTGTAAGGTTTTTTCCCCTAAAATATTATTTTGGAAAATCTGGTTGGAGGAATGATCTAGTTAACATGGAAAAAAAAAATTATTTCAAAAAATGCTAAACAATGCATTAGAATATGCTGTATAGACAAGAGGTTTTACCTTATCTTACAGGCCTTCAGGCTTTATGTGGCACAATTACCTGAGTACTGTGTGTAATCATGGTCKTGGAATGTTGCTAGTTTGTGGAGAGTTCTTATCTTTTTATGCATTTGTATTTTGCAAAGAAAAACAAAACAATCACAATTATTAAAAAATGTTTCTTTTCCTAGGTGTAATACTTGTTAATGCCTTTTATAAAATTAATTGTTAATGCCTTTTATAAAATTAATTACATATTCTGACTTACAAAGTTAAATTTTTATTGATGAAAAAAATCATGCATAGGATCTTTCATGAAACAGTTGTGGCAAAAAGATAGTAATATTTTGTATTTGTGCAAGAAGATTAGAGTMATTTGAAAGCAGGCCTGTGCCAGTAGTTACATGTGTAACTTATTTCAGAGAGGAATAACGAGGAAGGAGACTTACTCAAGGTCAGATGGCCTCAATGAAAAAAAAATAGAAGCTTTTTGCTTAATCAAAGCTCTCTAGAGAAATGTTTTTTTTTTCTTGTTATGAAAATGGAGACTGGATCAGCGCTGTGTTTATGAATTGCATAAACATCAGTTTTTCTTTCTTGAATTTTTCACCTCTCTTGAATTCCATTGAGGTGCTGCTTGCTTGAAATAGGTCAAGCATTATTTTGCTCCTGAGCCCAGGCTGATATGATGCAATTGTCWGTAAATATTAACTGGTGTGACACTGCAGGTGCTCCTTTTTGGGAGGGCTCTGAGTTTGGTGTGCATGAAGTTGCTGAGGACAGGCACACAGCTTTTGCGTGCTATATTTGGCAGAGCTCGGCTCCATCCCCATGTCCTGCCAAAAGCAACTAGGCTGTTTGCTCTTGTTGCTCCAGGGCCATGGAAGCTGGATAACCTCTCCTCTTCAAATGCAAAAGGACAGGGAGACTCCAGTAGTAAGTGCAAAAGTGTTGTTAGAGCTCTGTGCTGCATTTTTTCGTGTTTCCATTCAGAGGTTTACTCACTGAGTAGGAAAGACTACAGGGCGTGGCAGAGGGGAAGCAATGGTGTCAGGCACTTTTCTTTTCCTAGCTACATTGCTAAAAGCATGGGAAGTGGGGACACACTATGGGATTGTGCAACAAGGTTTTTTAAAAGACAGCGGAGCACCAAAATTTGCTCATGAGGCTCTAAAGGGACTGTGAACAACCCATAGGAGTGCAGCTGGGAGTGGTAGTCCTATGAATGGTACTTTGACCACTGGCCATTTTCCTTTATTGTTTAGCTGTCTCCAGTATCTTTATGCATATAGGTTTTATGACACAATATTTAAGCTGCACTTTGGCTGCGCACCAGATGCTACCCTATTAAGCTAATGAGAATTACTAATCCTTTTGAAGTTCTAGTAACCTGCTGGCCACATATGCTCGAAATGTTTCATACTCACGCATARATTAGTTTGGAACTAGTCTTATGTATAAATTAAATTGTTACTTATTTGTTCACATATTATCCTTTTAATTTCCCCTTTTAATTTATCATTCATTGTCTTTCACTGCAAATCCTTCATTTTCCATATATTTTCCCCAGTTATTTTCTGGAATGTTTCCTGTATTGGTTTGGCCAAGGGCATTTCTGAGGTGCAGAACCTTGATACAAAGCTAGGCTGAGTGAAACAGTTTGMAAAAGTTCCCAGCTAGCTAAAGAAAGGGAGAGATACCCATGGATTGAACAAGATCTTAAATTTGAGGTTCCTACTCTGCATTACACAGTTGAGTTCAGCAGTAGAAGAAAAGAAGTGTCACACCACCTGCAGTCCTGAGCTCTGAAACTGCTCATTATGTGGCAGTGATGATTCGTACTGGGGTAAGAGCCAGCTGGCCGTGTGCATGTGGCTTTAGCTTGCTTTCTAATAAATAACACTTAGTATGGCTCAGCTTGGTATGAACAGGAAGTGCCAGGCAAAGGAACTATCACTCCAGAACATGAGTCAGAAGATGAAATTAAGGACTGACACAGATGCATATATTTCAGTGCCTTCACATTTGGCATAGTTGCACAGGCAAATGATCTAATAACAGCTCCCCTCACATACCTTGCATCCACAGGAAAAGAGCTAATGTTGTCATGAGTAATGTATAGAAGACATAGGTGAATGGTATTTTTAGCCTAACTAAAAATATTTTTTATTGCACTTCATAGATTGGTGTAGGTTGGCTTTAGTCATATTTTTTAGTGCTTGCAACTGCTTTGTCCACACCTCCTCAGTGCCTGACACAAGCTCCTTTCTTCATCTTTTAATTGGCAAACTTGCCTCTCTTTTGCCTCATGTAAATTGTGCACCATGAGAAGAGCCTTGCCTTTGAATGAGCCCTCACAGAGATGATTTTTTCATGACTTTTTGTTACTGGGATTAGTCCACAATACAAGACTCCTCATACTTCTGAATACTAAGAACATAACTTCTTTGGGCAAATCTGGTTCTGTTCTGATTAAGTAACTGCCCAGGCAGATCACTGTGATTTTAAGAACTCTTGGGGGTGACAAAGCTTTACCCACACAGAGATCTATTTGCAAGTAACAATCTGGTGTCTTCTATCCAATCAAGTYTTGTTCAGTATCTTTTGTTCTGATTTGGGATCTTTCTTTTTTCCCCATTGACCATGTATTAACTAAGGCACAGAAACATTCAATGTCCTTTGTTCTAATTGTTGTCCCATTTCTGTATAAAATTATTTCTGAGTCACATCCAGAACTATATAGACTCCTTTCATTGCCATGACAACAGCAAGGCATGCCAATGTTAGGAAAGTCTGCTGGAAAAAGAGAAGTAAAAGCAAAACAGAGTTAATTGAGGTATTTCATGTATAAATTCTCATTTTCTATAATGATCCAAAATTACCCTGCATTGTGGAAAAGTAGTTAAGAATAAGCTGTAGATAAAAAGCATAKCCTCATCATGGATGTTGGGTCTTGTCCCAGGCACTGCATTACAAAAAGAAAAAATCTTAGGAAAATAGTGAGAGGGGAATTGATCATAACCCTGGTGAAATATTTGTATCAGCAGAGGATAAAGAGTTAAGTGTGGTTACTAAAAATAAAGGGTAATTACTAACAGTTTTAGAAAAACATTTGATGTTAAAATGTGCATTGTTCTTYCATTATCATACCTTTCTTTTCATTGCCTAAGATTAAAAGTACATTTTGATGGGATTATGTAACAGTACATTTAAAACTAATAAATAATGCAGCGACTCATGCAAAGTAATAGGAAATCATTGATGTAAAACAGGTCTTGGAGAGCTGAATGCGAGAAGAAATCTGCCTTAGTCCAAGTGAAGCTGGGAAGRAGGAAAATCAGAGGTGGGACTTGAAAGGTCTGCAGTCATCAGGAAGGGTTATTTGTTTTAAAAAATAGGCGAGAGCACAGAGATAACAGAGGTACTATCTACAGCCTCCTTTCCCTTGAAACTTCCATGATCGTGTGGGCTTTCTCCTGGCCTCCCTCTGAGCTTTGAAGCTAAGATGGAAAGTGTTTTGGAAGTAGAAATGATGGATGAATGTCCTGCAGTCAGGGGCATTACCTACTGAACTCTTGAGATCTGTAGTTTTGAATACTCTGCTTCTGCTTGCTATGAAGGGGGGAGAGGAGGAATGATGTTTCCCACTGAAAAACTGATTCAGRTATTTCTGGCCTACATCTAGGGTTGTCCTATAAAATTTTTGTCAACTTTTTTTGTTACTTTCACCCTATTAATGTATAGCTGCAGGTGGCTGGAAAGCTCATCTTTCATCCAGTGTGTCCTCAGGGTGCCCAAATGCATTTCTGGAGCCTCTGCAATTTCCAAAGTGTGCAAGTGCTATGTTTTTATTTAATGATAGTTGACTGTCAGATGAGATGGCTGAATTTTGGTGACAGCTATAGGTGGCRTWAAAGGARATGTTCCCCTTATTTATATCCTTATTTTCAGACCTACTTGTGCTACTGTAGACTAGAATGCTGTTTGCTTTRTTTGGGTTCTCAGGAATTCTGACAATACTTGCCTGCTTAGTACAAGGTGATGGAATAAACCTCCTCATCCTGCATCACTTGCCATGCTGGGTTTTATTTGAGTTCAGATGGTCCTGAGTCTAGTTGCCTGTAGATACAGACAGTAGCTCAGGCATTGGGGCTCCAGCTTCGAAAGAGAAACTGGGAAGGTCACTTGACCTATCAAAGAGTGTGGTTAATATCAACAGTTGTTATCTAACAAAAAAACTTCATATGAGAATTCACAAAAATAAACAGCAATGGTCCTCCCRTGCAAGTGAAATTCTGAGATCAGTGAATCTGTGGAAACAGCCCCTACACCTGCATCCAGCCCTACCTGCATCCAAACACATGGCAGAGGGAGAGCCCTTGACTCTCAGTACTGCAGTGAATGATGGGCTGAGTCAAGACTTGACAAACAAAGAAGAAAATCTTGTGATTTTATGGATATAATATCTCTACATATATTTGTACACAACTTKAAAGCATTAGACATTTGCAAACATACAAAATTCCTTGAGTATTGTAAGATGCTTGGCTGCTGGTGGAGCCTGCAARTCATAAAAGCTGCAATTAATAAGGTTTTGCCTTCATGTTGTGGCTAATGTAAGTGTGTGGGTGTGGGGCATGTGAGCATGGAGAAGAGTACACGCTGCTAAGTGTGTCTTTATTCTGCTTTCTCTTCCATGGAATGGCATATCTGCTGGACATGTCTGTGCTGAATGTGTTTTCATGTATCTGTTGAATTTTTGAAGTTTCTTTCTTACACAGCATCCTTCAGCTGACATACTTGAAATACTTAAGGAATGTTTTTAAATGTTTTCATAATTTACCCCAATTTTAGTGGTATTTGTTAGCACAATTGGTCTCTTCAACAGAGCTGTTCATTCACAGCAATTCGACAATTGCTTCCAACAAAAGAAACAGCTGGTGTAGTTAGAGGTACAAAACTAAAAAAAAAACCCTTACAACTTATTGAACAAAAAAGGGTTGTCTTGACTATTATCCTGTAGGTTGATATTACATGGGTAAATTAATAACAGAGACTTTTTTCCTGGTCTGTGTTTTTTGGCTTCGGTGGGTCAGACTTTTCAAAGCAAGGCATTTGGAGTTTATTCTGCTGCAAAAAAMCAGAATTTTTCCTCTTGCTTCTTGGCAGTTTTCCCATTTATTTACACATTAACAGTGTCTACTGATTTGGTCGTGACATCCTTTGCATGGACTTTACTAATTCATGTGGGTATAACTGAGATTTCTCATTGCCACTGTGGCCTCATTGATCTTGGCATGCCATTGTTGCTGCCACCATCTAAACCTGTGACAATCTTCACTGTATACTTTAGCCTACTTTAGATCTGGAATTTCAGTCCCCGGTGACAGTTTTACTGTTTTTTGTTGTTATATTGTTCATTTTGTTTAAGCAAAGGCTTTAATATACTCCTGCTTGTCCACTGGTGCGATTCGTTTTGCCTTTTCTGCACTTTTCATCCCTGCATTCGAYATACATTTCTCTCCTTTTCAGTGTCTGGCCTATACATCAATTCTGATAAATCAKGAACCCCACCTGAATTCGGTGTTTCGTTCCCCTGACCTGTTCTTCGGTCGCTTTCACGCAAAAGCATTTATCTGCTCTTCCTGTTATTTGGAGAAGACAAACGAACGCGGCCGTTGGGGCAGTGTCTCCGTTCCCGGTGCCAGCAGCGTTTCTCGTGTGCGGGTTCGCGCCGTGCCCGCCGCAGGTGCAGCCGCCGCTCCTCTCCGGGGGCGAGCCGCGCGTGCCCGCGCACGGGAGGCGCCCGGCGGGCGGGGGCGGAGAGCGGGCGGCGCTCTCGCGAGAGCCGCGCGATAGCCCCGCGAGATCGCGGCGGCTCCCCGCCCGCGTCATGTTTTGCCTGTGACAATCCGGGCCGGGAGGACGCGGCTCCCGGCGGGATCTCCGCGCTCCGCTCCCTGCGCCCTGCCGGCCCCGCGGGGCTCCCGGGCTGAGCGCCGCCGCCTCCCCCCGCCGCTGCCTGGTGAGCGCGCGGCCAAGCGGGTCTGAGGAGCGCGGGCAGGGGCGGGAGGCCTGGGCGAGCCCAGGGCCGGGGGGGCTMTGTCCGCGCCCTCCCTGCCCGACAACACCGCGGGGCCGCAGCTGCAGCCGCGGGTGTCCGCYAAGGGGGGAAGGTGCAGGCGGGCGTGAGGGAAACGGGAGGCAGGTGGGGCCGGTCAGGTGTCACTGCCCTGTTGCTGAGGGTGGGAGGACGGGCGTCCTCCGGCCGCTCTTCTCCCCTCGTGAGGGCTTTTTGTACCTCTTCAAAGCGGTATAAACTACACGAATTCTGCATTGTGCTTCGGCTAAGATCCTCGGAGCATGTGCGTTTCCCCATGAATCTCATGAATGCGGTTGTAGTGGAGCCGTGCGTTTTCCTCTAGGTGTTAATGCATCTCTGGCTATATGCATCCCAGGTGGACCTGGCACGTGTCACAAAATTCTTTCTAAAATTTGTCATGTTGGGCTTCCGTGAACTGTATGTATGACTGTTGGTACGTCTTCCGTGTGTCTCCAAACCTGTCATCKGAATTGCGCCGTCTCCCCATGGCATATTTGCTGGCTCTTACCTGCAATACTGAAACATATGTATACTTTCAGTTAGGGATGATGTATTTTGTGTTTCAAAGTGAAGTCCTAGCACGTGTTTTGTTGTTGAGTTAATGTTTTTTTTGGTTTTTTTTTAATTGCATATGGTTAGTTTCATTGAGATGTTGCTGTATGCAGGCTGCTTTTCATGGTTTTTTTTAAGGGCAGAACCCTATCGTTGTATCCTCTCCCTTTCACAGTGTATATAGGAGAGGTTTAGTGCAGTTGTTGAAACATTTTCTGTTGTCGAGGATGTAAGCTGATCTTCGTGAATGGTGTAATTTGCTGTAGATGGGACCATGTATACAAGTAYATATATGTGCGTATGTATACACACATGTGTATTGTCTCATGAGGCTGATCAGGTTTGAATTTTAGCAGAATGTTCTATGCTGGCATTTCATAATAGAACCTCAAAGCTGTAAGTGCTGAATTTAATGCATGTGCTGAATTTAATGCTCCTCGTTAAAGGCCCCATRTATATACCATATCTGCTCCATTGGGATGTAGGAACATGGGGAACTTGGATCTCAGGATTAGGTCTCACATAGTYTTGGGGAGAAATATAATACGTATTTTATCTAGAAAGGTKTAGCTGTATACCTGGTCAGTCTGCTACTGCTTCCCTGTTCTAAGAGGAGTCTGTTATTTTGCATGAAAGATTAAAAGTTGCCAATGTTTTGCTACAGGACAGAAGGGCATTGCCARTCTTCTGTATCCTTGCACCTATGGGGTTTGTTAGATGGCTTTATACACAGTGGTTGTGTTTTGAAATAAAGCATCCTAAGGCTTTTTGTCTCTGAGTACAAACCCGTATTGAGGATTTCCTCTCTGCCCCTATGTTTTTATTGAAATGTGTCTTGTGTTTTTTCTTTGAACATTAAGACTAAAGATGTTTCTGTGGCTGGAAGTATATAAGTTGAAGGGGAAGTGGGGATGCTGAAATATTTTTCTGGAAACTGTAAATGCGGTGTTTACCTAACTGTGAATTAAGAGAAGGGATGTAAAGTCTTTGACTTATTTTTGTGGCGGGACTGCTTGGCATAGTAAGAATRTAACACAGCATTTTTCTGTTAACTTAATCCTTGAGTTGAAAAATAGTTTGCCGGTGAAAGCTCTTCTTTTGCTGTTTCAGAACTGAATTAAACAGATCGTAGGTGATTAGGAAACTAAAGATCTCGATGACTTTTTGTCTTTAATTTACCAGTTTAAAGAAGCCATAATCTTTATTTTTCAAAGAAAGCAGTACAAGGGTGCTCTGCATATTTTAAAGTATCAGTGATGATTGGAGTAGGACCATTTTACGGATGGGGAAAGCTGCATGTGAAATTAGCAATGATATTTGTGTTTGAGTAGTAAAATTATGTACGTATAATTACTTTTGTTAAAGACGTTAAGACATGTAGTATTCCAGTATTTCTGATTTTTTATAATTATTCTTGTAATACTCATGGGGTAGAGATGCACTTATCCCCATTTTAAAAATAAGTAACGGAGACATAAATTATAAGTGTTTCAGGAAGACTTGATGGRGCAGGCATTTGATTTCTGGTCATAGGTTGTTAGGAAGTCATTTGCCTTTCAATACAACAGTTTTAGATCCTATACGATATTTAATCTTCCTCTGTTCATGTAACTCGAGAGATTTTTATCTTGCACTGGTGTGTTTTAGTTAAATGTAGGATACGGTTCTCTAYGGCTGCTTTGACTTCCTGCTGTCAAAGTCCTCTTAGTGAATGGTGAGTACTGTGTTGGTTGTGCTTCTCGTGATTGGCTCTCAGAAGTACTCAAACTCTGAAATTGCTGCCAGTTTTTCTTTTTGTCTGTCTCCCTTGTAGTGAGGGACAGTCAAGTGGAACATTCAAATCTAGTAGGTGTTAGCTCTTTAAAAACATCTAAAGTAGCCCTCAGAAATCGAAGTTCTGCTGTCACAGGACTGYTTGAAATAACTGGCAGTGTGCTGCAGCTGCTTGCTGTGTATTAGAATCATTCAGAGTAACCCTTGTTAATTCTTAACATAAAAAAGAGAAAGCCAGCCTGGAGCCCAGTGGCTACAGGATTTGCCCATCAATAGCAAGTGTGGCCTTGGAACTGGCCAGGTATATTCTCTGGCCTGGACTGCCTGTTGTGATTGACCTGATGTCACCAAACTAGGTGGGAGTATGTTCAAGTGGCTCAAGCAATCGTCTTCTCTGCTGGGAGCTGGAATTCATTTGCTGCTTAGAGCAGAGCCTACAGTTTGAGTCCTCCTTACTAATAATAATTTCTTTTTGCTGTCAGGACTAGATAATTCAGAAGTTTCATCCTCAAAACGTTTCCTTACAAATGCATTGATTTACACAGCAGAAGTYTCTTTTTCAGTTAGTTGTAACAGGCGTCCTCTAAGTCAAGAAATGTGAATGTTAGCAGGAAGTATTAACACGAAGGGACATCCACGACTTTGCTGGRCAGCCTGCTCCAATGTGTCACCACCTTCATTATGAGATATTTCTTCTTTATATTCAGTCTAAACCTACCCCTTTTCAGTTTAAAACTATTTCCTGTTGTCCTGTTTCCACAGGCCCTGATAACAGATACAGATAGATATATTTCTAAAGGCTGCAATGCACCTTTGTGCTTACATTCAGCTAACTTGTAAGTTAGATGTGTTTGTATTTTGACTGTCTGTACGTAGTGCACTCTCCTGTCCATTGCTGAGTTGCTCAGTTTCAAGTMATGATTTCTAGTAAATACATCTTCAAAATTCTGGTAGCTTTTGCAAGAAAACATCTGTTTCTATGTGTTATGCTAGTTGAAAATACTGTAACGACACAGTTAAAAGTACACGTGATTGTACCTTTTGGGGGGAGAGTGATAGTGCTAAAACCTCACCAGAATTTTCATCCCTTTTCTAATGCAAGATCGGGCACTTTTCTCTGCTCAAATTGTTGGGATGTTTTTGATGCATAGGGATTTCTGCTTCTCAGCTCCTCTTTGCACTAACTGCTTTTGATGATTGTGTATGTGGAGCATCTTGCATTCTCAGCTTTTGTTTCAGTAACCTTAAAGCAACTGMAGAAGTAATGGATTAAATTGATTTTTCTAAGTTTATCTGCTGAACAATAATGATAATTTTTGTTTCTTCTCTGCTTGGATAGATTTTGTACAGCCCCCAGAGGTTTACGTTGACACACCATGATTCAGTTTTTTTATTACTTTCTTTTTAAAGCTAAGGGCAAAAGGGTAAATAGCTTTAATTTCAWATTAACTTGAAAATAACTTTGTCTTCCTTTACTCTGTCTCCCAGAAGGTTTTTGGAGTGATAGTTGTGACCAGCTGAAAGCATAGGGTATATTGGTTTCAGTATTATCCCTGATAATGAATAAATAAATAATCCCATAAGAACCTAAAATCATGTAGGAAGACTAAAATAAGAATAACAAGTAGAACCTCACCTTGGCTTACTTAACAAATATAAGGCTAGTAGAATTTARTATTTGGAAAGAAAAACTGATGGTTGTCTGCATAATTAATCTTATTCTGAATTACGATTGTCATTCATTTGGTTTCCATATGCTGAACAGGAGGCTCATACAAGGAGGAAAGATAGTGGCCATTGTGCTCTATGCAGACAGATGTTCCCATGGATTAATGCTGGTGTGTATTTCACTGTATTCTGTTAGGAGTGAAGAACCTGCTGTAGCTTCTGTTCTTGCTAGCTTTTTCTGGGTTAGTTCCTTCTGCTCTTTGCTTCCCATTCCAGATTTGTGGGAGACCATGATTCATTTTTTCTGCATTGTTTTACTGTCCGTCTCCTGTTACCTAGCACCACTGCCTCTTTTTTTTTTTTTTTGCTGCTTCTAATGACACTTTTTGTCTCTTTGCTTTCAATTCTTTGTGAATTTGTAGTAATTTCTCTGCAGTGTCAGTATTTTCGAATTTACTGTTTTCTCTTTTTCTTTCCCATGACTGTTTTGGATGGATTCCATTCACCTCACATCTGTCATGACATTGTGTRTAGACTACATGGATAAGCCAAAAAGAACATTTGAGGGTTGGTACTTTGAATGGTGCTTTTTGGCACGAGTGAAATACTGAACAGATAACTCTCCTAGGCAACATTATGTCCTCTTGGTTTYAACTGTCATAGTGTCCCCTGGCCATAAGCAATATGAAACATCCTGCAGGTTTTGCRTTTCTGTACATTTTGTATTGTTGGTTTGTGACAAGGCAGGATTTTAAATGCTTTTAAGTATTCTTGGTTTCTCAATCACCTTTCAAGTAAAAGGCTGTAAATGTTGTTTGAAAGCCTGATACTTGCTGCTAAACCCTATATATGCAACCCCTGATTTAGGAAAAAAAGGAAGCAAATCTGTTTGGTTTAGTTGTACTTTCAAATTGTAAAATTTTAATAAAGATTGCAGAAATTGCTGCATTCTAGCCAACTGGCAGTACGTGAAGCAATATTCTTACTGGGACTTTTGTGCTTTCCTTGTAAGAAGTATGAAAGACTGGAATGATAAAAACTTCAGGTAAACTGTCATTTTATGAAATRTCAGGAACTGTTAGGACTGGAACTCTGCAAATACAGAAGACAGTCTTTTTGGTTGCACAGATTAAAGGTACAGCCTTATCTTGAATTCCACATTCTGCTCTGGAATTGTACAGATTAGGAATTTGACAGAATTTTGAGATACTATTTTAGTAGACTTGGATACAGACTAAAGACTTTGATTTACGGGTAAGAATGTTTTATTTATTTGAATTAACATAATAATTTAAAACGGTTCTAAGTGCTTATKCTACAAAACTAAAACGTTGCAACTTTGAAGAGATTCCACTTGCATAATAGAGTTGTAATGCTGTCATAATGCTGAGGTAGTAAATAGAAACATATTGCATTGGGTTTTCTGTCATATTTTAAGTATATTAACTTCTCCTGAGTTGTGATTGGCAGTGAACTCAGAACTTCTACTTTATCAAAAACTTATCTAAAACAACATCTCAGAATAAAGTTTTCAATAGTTGTGTCACTAGCAGTGAATTAATTTAATTATATTCGTAATGAGCTAGTAGAATTACCTGATTAKTCTGATTGTGAAATCTTTTCTGAGTTTTGTGTGAGCCAAAAAATGCTTGATTTTTCTGKCCCATCACAGAATTTCTCACTGTTGCAAACAAAGCTTTAACTATTTGTAGCAGCATCAAGAGCTGTAATGTGCCCTGGGTGCCATCTGTTTAAATACTAARTTTTCTAATCCTTTTTAGAAGCCACTAAGGTGACATCATGCTGAAGGTACCTTGAGCACAAGGAGGTACTCCAGGAGCCCCTCATGTACACCAGTAGTAAATGGAGACCAGTATTAAATGGAAGTGCTGCAGACTTTAGGAAGTTCATTGTCAATGAACACACAGTGAAGAACTCTTCATATGTGCGTAGTACAACATTGCAGGCAGTGAATAGAATTCGGTTTCACAACCAGATCTTTGCATGTTCTTTAATTTTGCTGTTTCCTGCTTTTGATTTGCCTGTACAGACTGACTTCTTGTGTTACAGGCTTTYGTAATTAGGTTCCCATAAAATACATGTAGTCAGCATCTTACAAAGGTTGCTGAAATTACTGATTGCAGAGAGAGAGAGWGAGTGCTTGCAGGGTTTTTATTCTTCCTCTGAGAAAACTTTTGATTTTTGGAACATATAATATTTACAGCTTTGTAGGTGCAATTTTTCAAGAGCTTTGCRGAAAGTAAAGCTTTGAGCTACTTTTGTTGTAGTGTAAGTGCCAGAGCACTTGGCTTCTGTCAGAGTAATTGTTTTTGTGTGTGCTTGATTCCTGCTMTAGTCAAACTAAGTTAAAGAAAAACTTGGTGATATATAACTTTGTTAAATTCTGTCCTTGTTAGTATCTTCAGTGTGTGTGTTAGACTCACTGGTTATAAGAAAATGGGTTTTCTTCATACTGATTGAAGATACTGTGCAGCATTTTATGCATTTTATATGTTTGAAAATCTCAGTGGAATGTGAGAGGTTCTGCCTGGGTTAAGGACTAGGTTTAAATATATTCTCCTTGTTTGCTGTGCCCATTTGACAATACCTTATGTAAGATCAATTTTGCATTTTATCCCTGTATCACCATGTTTACTTCTTTGGGCCTTGTACGGGGAGGAAAGCACAAAGCTGTAAAAYAACAATTAAAGAGGAGGATTCAGGTTTGTACAAGCAATGGGAAATCCCTGTGCTTCAAGATTCACCTACATTTCTGAGCTGATTGTTCAGATTTTCCTTTTCACAGCCTGAGCAGCAGTTGCACCTTCTTCTTCCTTACCTGTGGACTTCTGTTATTCTTCTGGAATACCAGTGAATTGGTATTGCAGTGATTTGGCATTGGCATTTGCATCAGCATTTGGCAGTGATGTAGAGCCACTGTGTTGGAAATGATGCTGTTTTGGGGAAAAAAGGGGCCCTAAGATCAGCTCCTCCCTTCCATACATTTCGGTGGTTTCTGTCTGTTGATGAGCTGAGTGTGTGTGCTAAGGACTGAAAAAGCAAAGCACATTTTGTGGGCAAACTGTGCTGTTACACTCTCTGCTTCTTAAAATAGCAGGATAATAATCCCATCTCCCACTTTTTAGGGATCGTTTCTACGACTTTCTTTTAAGCAGAACATAAGCCCCTCCATTTTTTCTTGTCTTGGGATTCCTACTTACATCTCTTCCTGCAGGAATTTGATGTTACCTCTCTGGAATTGTTTAGAGCTGTTCCTTATCTTCCTGTTTCTCCCTGAAAACGAGCTCCAGGGCATGATGTAGCCACACTGTATAGTTTCTGCCCAGTCACCACCTTTCTTAAAACTGTCCCAGCAATCTTTCACTTAGATGTACACACAGCAACTTCTCAGGAATTATTTTTAAATCTAAACCCTAGAAGGCAGCTTCCTCTTTGCTTGTATTAGGATACATTTGTTGGCTGCATGGAGGCGGTTCTTGGGTGACAAATTCACGTATGGTCCACAATTTCCAAGCGGGCATGGAGAGGGAAGACTATGGAAATTCCTTCAGGGAAGTGTGTATATTCTGTCCAAGGCCTGTCTTTCCTGTTGGACTCAGAAACAGGATCTTTATAACCTTACAGACTTTGACCTTCGACCCCATGCTGAAGTCCTTTGTAAATTATTCTCATTTCCCCCTGTGCCCTTGGAATATAGGAATATTTGGGGCAGTTTCCAAATTCCTCAGTCCTTTGACTGTGTTGAAGTTGAGGACTTCTCTTACTAGCTCCTTCAGTAATGTTTTTTCCCCTTTAGTGAGTTCTCATTCTTGCATTTGAAGGTGATCAAAGCTGTCCCACTTACCTCAAAGTGAGAAGACCTAAAAACTTCTTGGTTTCCTGGAGCTGTAGTAAAAATCTGAAAAAAAAATATTTGTTCTTAGAGGTTTCACAGTCTCCATGTCTGAGRCAACCWAGTGGATTTATGAGAAATCCTYAGTATTTGCTTTGTTCCCTTCTAGAAAAATCTCTCCTTTCCATAGCTAATTAGCTAATGGTGATRAATGGCTGGAAAATTTACTGTTATTTTTCAATCCCATTTTACCTTTTGTATGGCACATTACATAAACAAAAARWRYAYWYTMYAYWWWWTTYYCMMWAWWWTYWYWTTKWTRTWWWMWSTRWWRTKTTKYGAGARWWWYWYYMCWYTTKWRAAWAMAWATWTWTWKYRCAMARAKWWSAYSTGYKYYWSASACAYATACATGAARCACTGAGAGGTTTACACTATATAATATAAATACATAYATATATAAAATATTGGAACATTTGTAGCGGAGTACCTATTTTGTTGTATCTCCTGGTCAGTTTTATGTTAAGGTGTTGGTAATCCATGTAGTCAGTGACCTGGTATTATATAAAATAAGCAAGCTGGGATTAATGGCAAGATCAAGTTCCTCTTTCTGTTTGAATTGCTGCAGTGGCAGAGAGAAGAAACGAAGAGTATTTATAGTTTATCTCTTTGTAATTTATTTGTTTCATGGAAATAAGTTGTAAATGTAGTTAGATGCATCTTCAGTCTCTTATTTTATTCTTATTTGAGATAGGGGAATAGTTCTTTTTCCTTAGAAAAGATGCAGTTTTTCTCAGCAAAAGAATGGGCTGTTTGGCCTATTTCATTAGTAATACAAACTTCATTGTAATTGTAATATGCCTAGTAGTCGTGGTATTTAATCATGATTTGCAATAGGCCTTTCACACTTTATTATATGTGATTTATTAGTTATTGTAGGCAAGCTTACACCACAAGAATTAATATTTTAAGTGACCTGTAAGAATTAGCTGGTTCAGACTGAATTAACTCCTTTTTAAAAAAAAAAAAAACTCTTTAATGACACAGAATATTTTAAATTCTTCAATATTGTTTGCTAGGCCACTGAACGCTGCATGCCTYCCCTGAAATATGTCAACTGTCTTCTTTTTCCCTATGTTTTAACTCAAAAGGGAAGATCTTAAGTGGGTCAATTACTAGTGTTTATTTTGTATTTATTTTGCTGACCAGTATTTGCAGGCTCTTGGTTTTGTGTTTGAAAGAGGTGTTAAATTTGGTAACATTTTTAATGTCTTTGTTTCAGCCATGAGTTTTAAGTCCAATTTTGGATGACTTACCAATTGGCAACAGTAAAATATATGAGAACATTTACTCCCCCAAAATGGTGTTGTCCTCAACAGGAACTATGGTTCTGAAAGATACGACCAATGAGTTGTGTTGCACATTCTCACAATTTACTTTTTTTTTTTTATTTATTTCCTGAGGAGCAGGAGCAGAAAGGGAGAAATAAGGGCAGGAGAGCTGGGCTTTTTTTTTTTTTTTTTTTAATAGAGATCCCAGAGAGTTCAGGGTACTTTAGTTTGATGTGTTTTAAGTGTTCCAGTGTTGAAATACTTTTATAAAGCTGTTGGTATACATTTAGACTGTTTYAGGCTTATGGTGATGAAAGGAAAGTACTTTGCTCCACTTATCACATGTTTTGGGCTTCTCTTTTTGTGGTTGGCCATGTGATCAGAAAGTGTGTAGGACTGCAGGCTGGCCCACCTTGCACATTTGGTACCTTCCACGTGTTCACCTGACCCTGTAGTGGTCAGATATAGTGAAACAGCTATGAGTATTCCGTTGAGTTTTCAGAGGCAAATATATTTTATTTCTGCCTGCCCTGAAAAAAAAAAAAAAAAGATGTCCATGTCCAGGCTCTGGAGCAATTATGAACATATTTATGTCCTCAGGCAATGAGCTGGAGGAAATAAACCCTACCTTGTACACCGTGCTACCACCTGGTTTCTGCTTAACTTCACTGGTCTGTAGGTGTTACRTGCTGAGATAGGGATCATTTACATTTGTATTCAGAGAGCATTTCCAGGATTAGCAGTGGTGTCTGGTTAAAGCCTTCTGCCTGTCACATGAAGCTGAATCTACTTTCAATATGGACCAATGTATTTCTTCCAAAAGCTGCATTAGGAGAGTAGGTCACTGTTCAAGTTTCAGTCTTTGTTTTCAGAGATGCACACAACGGGAAGAGGGAAAGCAGCAGTATTTGCACCTTTGAGGTACATGAGCACGTTTTTAAATTTCTGAAAGAAGAGTGGTGATGAAAGCATGATGTAAAGCCCATAAATGAGTCTATTCAGGGAACTTCTCAATGGAGATACATCCCCAGGTTTTACCTCTTGAGAAGGCACAAACTTTGTCACTTAAGACCAGAGTGTGGACATTTTCATTAATTTACCTTCGAGTTTCTATTGGAATCAAATGGTAGTTAGCAAATCCTTTCTGATAAATGAGAAAATGTTGCTCTTTCTTAGTAAACAGGGTCCTGGATGTAAGAGTACCTGTCTGTGTCAGTTGGAGGCTGAGCTGTTGGGCGGTTCTATGGTGTGAGTAGACAGAAGGTGTGTTTTATATGAAAGGCAAGGAATGCTCACTGCTCTGGATGGTACTTAACAGCTGTGGCTCCAATTTCTGTGGAATAGACCTGGGTAACGGTCTGCTGTGGTGCACCAGAAATGACTTGGGTATGGCTTAGTGAGGCTCACATAAAGCTTTTTGTGAAGGTACTAAAATGTTGTAGGGAAAATTTGGCAKGAATAAKARCAGGTGCCTWATAGCRCAGRATGTGCTTTTTTGGCAGATACATTRGCAGAAGAACTGCAGTATAGTTCTCTGTGTTTTTAATTTGTGTTTTGTAAGTGTGAAATGTCAAGACCAAGCAAGGACCGAGTTGCACTGCCTGTTACCCATAGCTCTGCAAGCATAGCACTGGCTTTCACTGCATGACTGAGACTCCCTCCACCCCCAGGGATTTAGTTGGAAATTACATCAGGTAGRGTTCATACTACCAAAGGACACAAACCTCTCCTTCAGGGAATTATAGTACTTTTTGGTGAAATTGTAATACATTAGGACTTGAAAGGTCAAAGAACAGAAAGTGATCATTCAGAACCTATGTAACCCATGGTTAATGATTATAAAACAGGAGTTAAACAAATCTGTTTTGTACAATAGGAGGTAAAGCATTACTTTAAAGATTTTTTTTTTTTAATGAGCAGTTTGAAAACACTCACTTTGAAGAAGCCCCTTTGTGTATTAAGTTGTAATTTAGCTTGATGAAATTTTAGCATTGACATCAAGAATCCTCTTGAAGAAACTGAAGTCCTAAATGATACTGGCATTAAAATTAGTAACTCAAGTGTCTCTTTGGGATCAGAATGTTCTTTTAATTTAAAAAGTATTTCTCAGGCATAAACTTAGAAGAACCCTGGAYTCACCTAGTAGTGATCAGTCTGTGTTCTTGTATGTGAGAAATTTTTCAAACTYAGTGTATGTTTTTGGAATTATGATCCTTTATCCATATAAAATAGCAAAATATCATACCATTACATGGATGATGATGCAGACATAAATCATCATACTGCTGAGATATGCTTTTTAATCCTGCACCTTTGTAGTTCTTGAATCTAAATCTTGAATTGCCTTGTCTGTTAAATGCTGTTTATGACATGTTTGAAAGTTCAGTTTGCTTTGTGTAAATTTTTGTGCATGTGGATTTAGAAAATGCAGACTTACACTAAAATTTTTACGTCACGTTAAGGAAGTTATACATACATATCGGTCAAATGGTGAAACTTTGGTAATTCTGGGTGGTTAATCTTTTGCTGCGTACCTTCTGAAAAGGTTATTAGGATTTGTCCTGCTGTAATAAGATCTATAGATAACCTTGCACACTTATTGACAGTTTTTTTCATCTTCAGGACTAATGGCAAAGAAGTAAACCAGCATGGCAGCTATGGTCCCACCTGTGAAGCTGAAATGGCTTGAACACCTGAACAGCTCCTGGATCACAGAAGACAGTGAATCTATTGCAACAAGGGAGGGAGTTTCTGTCTTGTATGCTAAGTTAGTTAGCAATAAAGAAGTAGTGCCATTGCCCCAGCAGGTTCTGTGCCTCAAAGGACCTCAGTTACCAGATTTTGAGCGGGAATCTCTATCTAGTGATGAACAGGACCACTACTTGGATGCCCTTCTTAGCAGCCAGCTGGCACTGGCAAAGATGGTGTGCTCAGACTCTCCGTTTGCTGGAGCTCTTCGAAAGCGTCTCCTTGTGCTGCARCGTGTCTTCTATGCACTTTCTAATAAATACCACGATAAGGGTAAGGTGAAACAGCAGCAGCACTCACCAGAAAGCAGTTCTGGATCCACAGATGTGCACTCTGTCAGCGAACGCCCAAGGTCAAGTACGGATGCACTCATAGAAATGGGAGTTCGGACTGGGCTGAGCTTGTTATTTGCACTGCTGAGACAAAGCTGGATGATGCCTGCTGCAGGACCTGGCCTCAGTCTTTGCAACGATGTTATCCATACGGCCATAGAAGTTGTGAGCTCTTTACCACCTTTATCTCTAGCAAATGAAAGCAAGATTCCACCAATGGGCTTGGACTGTTTGTCRCAAGTAACAACATTTCTTAAAGGAGTAACAATTCCAAACTCTGGGGCAGATACTTTAGGTCGTAGATTAGCTTCTGAGTTGCTTCTTGGTTTGGCTGCCCAAMGAGGTGCCTTGAGATACCTTCTTGAATGGATAGAAATGGCTTTAGGTGCTTCAGCTGTAGTGAACAGCATGGAGAAAACCAAGTTGCTGCAAAGTCCAGAAGGGATGATCAGCTTTGATTGCTTTATGAGTATATTGACCCAGATGMGACGATCTCTGGTAAGTACAACCAGCTTTGGCTTTCCTGCATTGCAGTGTAGTTGCATTCTTAACTTAATAGTTTCTCCACATTGAATGCCGGTTTGCTGGATATGTTAAAAAGGGTTTTTTTGTGAATTTTTTTCCCCAGTATTGCCTTTGGTACCCACCATCTCTTTCTCTCCCTTCCTACCCACGTGTTTCTTCACAGGTTAAGATGAAATAGAAAAATAATCTGTGTTGTCATTTTTGCTGTTATGCTCTAACTTCAGGGAAAGAATTGAGGACATACATCRTCCACTTGTACATTTAAGTTCATAGCAGAACAGTTAGAAAATTCAAAGTTTTGCAATACACCTTGTTTCCTGTTCAGTTATTTTTACTGAAAAAMATAGCCAGTTATTTTYCTGGCTCCCCAATTTTCCTTATACRTCTTCAGGATGTTCAGCAGTTTTGCAGATGCTTAGAAATGAATGTGATAAAAACATAAGTTAAATTGGAAGTGTGGCACACTGATTTGTATATTGAGTGCTTACTTCTGATCCCAGATGAATATTACTTTTAAAGATATGATATTATTGCACAATACGCAGTTGGAGGCTGTGCCAAACTTCTGCCTCATATGCTCAGACTGAAACAGGGAATGACTTTTTCTCTCAGGTAGTCATTCTTTTCTTTCAGGTTTGTAGTGCTTGTTAAGCATAGATTCTAAAATCTAACAAAATTCTGAAAAAAATCTTAAAAAATTCTAAAAAATCTTCRAAAGAATGGGGACCATGAGAAGAGCATGGCAGTAACAGTATCTGAATTGATGGGCAATTATATTTGTTGTTGGTTTTGGGCTATATAGAAAATGTAGAAGATACGTAAAMGTAAAACTAATATGATTAGTAATTTTAAAACAATTATCACTTTAAACGCAGAAAACATGCATTTCATTGCAGAATAGTATTAGGAGGAATTAACTYTGAACCCAGATACTTTCACAAAACTGAATCAGGAAGAATGTTGGACTAGCACTTGTGACAGTTTTGTTTTTCTGAATTGCGTGCAGATATCCCAGCTCAGCAGAGAAGTCATGTACTTACACTTACAGAAAGAGCAATTAGTTTTTGCTTAGCTGTAAGGACAGATCCCTAATGTATTTTGTTCAGGTAGACTGTTGCTGTATTGGAAGTGTGTTTCTCCTAATAACAACATTTAAACGTTGTAGGGATCATCTGCTGATCGAAGTCAATGGAGAGAGCCAACCAGAACATCTGATGGCTTATGCTCTCTGTATGAGGCAGCTCTGTGTCTGTTTGAAGAGGTATGTCTTGAAAAAAAATTCAAGTCAGTGTGTACTTCCCCCTCACATGTGATTGGTGTGCTCATGTGGGTATAGTCTAGTCTTAGCTGAATTATTCTGGGGTAGAAGTGGTGAAAAAGACATTGAAAAACAAGGATGCAGTGAAACAAAGTCTTTTGGGCAAGCTAATGATACRGCCATGGTGATTTTTATTTTAGGCAGTTACCATACCGAGGTGCAATTAAAGCTGCACTAAAGATTGTTAGTGTATAGGATGAAATATAAAATGCTACTGTGTAATAAATCTGTGGGTTTAACAGGTTTGTCGAATGGCTTCAGACTATTCAAGGACGTGTGCCAGCCCTGACAGCATTCAAACGGGTGATGCTCCTATTGTTTCTGAGACCTGTGAAGTGTATGTTTGGGGTAGTAACAGCAGTCATCAACTGGTAGAAGGAACTCAAGAGAAAATACTTCAACCCAAGCTTGCTCCRAGTTTTTCTGATGCACAGACCGTGAGTGACATTTATTAGTGGTAGTTTATGTAGCATTCAGCAGCTTCATAGCATGAAATTGAAAAATAGTACTTTATTTCTGAGTGTCGAGTTGTAAAGAAGRGATGATACTCAGAACTGGTCACACAGGTTATTTTACTGAGCATATATCACTACTTTTATTGATGCCTGATAAAARCATTGTTTTTAATGATATGCACAGATAAATATCCATGTAACAAGAATGATTGAATTGCCTGACTTGCTCTTGTGGCGACAATTTTACTTGTCTGGAGTTTTTTGTGGAGCTTTGGTTTTTTTGTTTTGCRTGGGTATTTTTCTTATTGTTGGTTAAAAGGGGTCTTAGCTACTCCATACCCAAGGTTGCCGAGTATAAAAGCCCAAACTGGGCTAGCTGCTGACACAGCAGCCTTAATTGGCTTTCTGAAAATCAGTGTACATGCTCTTTCWGCTCTCAGTCACAGAGTCTGAAGTTGCAACTGGGCACTTCTATTGATGCATGACACAGAATATAATAGTTTACTTTTCTGGTACTGTATGGGCTTTGCAGTGTTGACTTAAGTAAAAGCACTTTTTGGTCACTAGACAATTCAGGTTCATTTTCTGAAATTGTTTCTATGGACGTCACTGATGTATTTTATATGCAAATGGGCTTCAGGACTGGACATCATAAAGCAAGTTTATGCATTCAGAAAACTTTCAGAACATTCAAAACACTAATACATGAGAATGGAATGCGTGTTTTGAATGAATGGATTACTCTCTTGATAGTACTCTATACACCTATCCAACATATTTATGTGATTTTTCTACTTAATCCAACAATAGTCATCAGTGAAGGCTATCTATATGAAGATGTTCATTCCATTAAGTAGGGCTGTGGCCACCTGCTTGGGGCAGTTCTGCATTTCTGCTGTGTTAAGATTCCTGTGGAGAATTATTTCTGTGTTAGTCCGTTTGCTGTTGGGTCATTCCTCAGCTGAGTGCTGACTTCCCAATAGGGGCAAGTTCTTACATTCTTAAAAGCTTTTAATCTTGCTTCTTTGATGATCACATAATTAAAATGCATAGTCTCAAATGAGAGGATTTTTAGCACTTAGCATCTATTTCTGTAATGTTACCACTTGGTACTGGTTAAAATTAAGCAAAATCTACAGTGTTTTATCAAGCTGTTCCTTTGTCTCTTCTGTTCTTGAAAAATTAAGATTTCCATCCATGAGTTTTGGAGATCTGAATGCAGCAGTTCTGTGGTCTGAGATACAAATAAGTAAAATAAGCACTGTTTGCATACTTTAGTCATGAAGATAGATTTAATCATAAAATATTTTCCAAGAATTTTAGTTTTACTGCTTGCTGAAGTCTAAATTATTTTTAATTTTTACATTATGTTATATGAAGAAATCTGACATTCTGTGTAAAAATACAGACTTCTAGACCTGTACGTAAATTTTGGATTTCTCTAATCTCTACATTTCTCTATTACATYCTTTTTTCCCTTTCTAGATTGAAGCTGGACAATATTGTACATTTGTCATTTCTACGGATGGTTCTGTTAGAGCCTGTGGGAAAGGCAGCTATGGAAGACTAGGACTGGGAGACTCTAATAATCAGTCCACATTGAAAAAATTGACTTTTGAGCCTCATAGATCTATTAAAAAGGTGTCATCTTCAAAAGGATCTGATGGTCACACTTTAGCATTTACAACAGAAGGGGAAGTCTTCAGCTGGGGTGATGGTGACTATGGAAAACTGGGACATGGAAATAGCTCAACTCAGAAATATCCCAAACTTATTCAGGGTCCCCTGCAAGGAAAGGTATGTTTTGTATACTAGAGCACGTGTTTTTGTTCTGTTCAGTTRGGATGTTGTGTTAAGTTTGAAATACATAAAATCCTAAGAAAAGGTTGTGTGTTTTTTCTAGACTTCTCTTCGAGGCTGGGTCTGCTTTCAGCAAAACACTAGAGCTCATGGTTGCCTCTAGGCCTGGGATTTGGGCAGTGGCATTGTCACGAAAGCTTCTCACAGTCTTGAGTCAAAGTTGCTCAGGTGCTTTTGCTGAGCTGTGGTCACATTCCAGGACAGAGATGATTGCTTTTGTTGGCTGCAACATCAAGGCTTTCACATACAGCTTTTTAGTGTTTTCAACATCCACTGTCTCTTGCAAGACTAGGATACTACAATGTAAAGGCTGCTTGATAAATAAACCATTAGCAGTTTTACATATAACTTGCCTTTTAATATACTTATTTCCCCATACCAAATAAATAGAAAAGATTGGAAAGGCTATGTCTGTACTTGGTCCATGTAAATAAGCAAATTAGTTAATGTAGACTCCTGAAACTTGAATATTATATGCTTTCAGACTTCCTACTTGATTTGTGTAAAAACGGAATCTTTCTTTTTGCCTGTAATGTAGGTGGTTGTGTGTGTATCAGCGGGCTACAGRCACAGTGCTGCTGTTACAGAAGATGGAGAGTTGTACACATGGGGAGAAGGAGACTTTGGGAGATTAGGTAATTTGAAAATTTCATGAGATGCTTTTGGAAAAGTTYCTGTGTCTAGAAATGATTTTATACRTCTATTTGCCTTGTTCTCAAGTTACCCCCTCTMCATACACATACTCATACACTCAGGTATGTGCATACAGGTGACTAGTGCAGAAACTCTTTAAAAGTTTTTAATGCACTTAATTTTACAAAGATTTTTTTTTAACAAGATTTTTCATTGCAAGGCAAGTTGCTTTTATTCATTCATAAGAATATATGATTRCTCATGCCAATGGAATGGAAACAGATACTTTAAATAAACTGAAATTCTAGATAAACCTCATCTAGTGCGATGGTAGAATGATTTTTTTGAACAGTCAGGAATAACTGGCTTATAATATCAATGGTCTGATTCTAAAAGGATACTTGATGTTACGTTTGACAGAATGGCTTAATATCCTTTTACCTTAATAGATCTAAAAAGTTAAATTTAACGGAAACAAGAAACGCTGTATTACTGTTTGCTTTAAGTTCACTTGTCTGTTTCATCATCTTTGCTGAGTTGTTAAGAAAATAGCTGGGTTGGAGATTTAACTGGAATTTGGGTGGGAATTGTAGAAATGTTCTCATTGAGTTGTAGGTTAGTGGAGAGTTTTGATGTGCTTTGATAGTCTTGGAGTGTGCAATGGTGAGTTCCAGCACATAGCTAAAAGTAACATTTCATTAGGTGATAGGAAGTTGTTCATATTTAGTCAGTTATGGATACCAGTGGTATTAATTTTCCTCTCTTCCTCATTTTTTTTCCATATCCACAGAATTTTTGTAGCTTATTAGAAATAAAGCTTTTTATCAAGTAGGTGATAGCTGTAGTGTATTTGGTGTGTGCAGGAAGGACTCGTTAGAACTRTGGCTGTCTGAAGGCAGCTTAGAGGCTGCTCTGTCCTGTCCGTGCAGTACTGACAGGAGTGACACAATGCCCTTATTGCAGTGTCCCCATTACCTGCTGCCCACTATGGGGAAGTCTGGCTGCCTAATCAACTGGTATTAAAGGCAGTTGTACAAGTAATCCTTTTGATTTCTTTTTAACTAGATAGAAAATAATCATAGGATTTACAGGCAGTGTGAACAGGTGTTCTGGAGCATGTCCTAAATATKAAATGCTTACTTTACCACAGCTGTCTGCCAAAATCTTTCCAAATGAGTGGGYAGGAATTATCATTTGTGATGACTGCAATATGTGTGGAATTTGCAAAATCTGATGATTGCAAGATGAAATGTTCACAAAAACTTTTTTCTTTTTTTCTTAGGTCATGGTGACAGCAATAGCCGTAACATTCCAACTTTAGTAAAAGATATTAGCAATGTAGGAGAAGTTTCCTGTGGCAGCTCACACACGATAGCTCTTTCCAAAGATGGSAGAACAGTGTGGTCCTTTGGAGGAGGAGACAATGGTAGGTAAAATGAATGTTTTGGTAGCCATTTTTGTCTTATTCCATCTGCCTCATAGTTCCAGAACTCCTTGCAGTTTGGTTCTGTTTTCTATTCATCTTTTGATAGCTCTTCTAGAARAGGATTCTTATAAAACCTAAATACAATATTTGAAGTTCACCTGCAAGATTATAGGGTTAAAAAAAGGATTTTTTAGCAGGGGAGGGGTTTCACAGCAGAAATGTCAATGAATGGATGAACAATTCTGGAAAAAATGCTTTGCTGAGGACTTTCAAATAAGCTTACTCACGATATGACRGTAGCTATTCATGTCCTACAAACTATTACATTTAAACTGCCTCGGATTAGTATTTCAATTTTAAAATACACTATAATGAATATATGTTTCCTAAAGTCTGTAGTTACTGTAAYTTAAAGAGAGTAGGTTTTATAAAAATTGTAAATAGGTTTTGATTTTAAAAATACACTCTGACATTTTTGGAAATCCAGAAAGAATTCTTTTGGGGTACTTTTAATTGTTGTCTATCCATTTAAACTACYTTCCAGTTGTGTTTCCTCCTTTTGCAGGCAAACTTGGTCATGGTGATACAAACAGAGTATATAAACCTAAAGTTATAGAAGCCTTGCAAGGAATGTTYATTCGAAAAGTTTGTGCTGGAAGCCAGTCTTCACTTGCCTTGACATCAACAGGGCAGGTAGGCAAAACCAAGTTTTCACTCAGATGGTGAGAGGTGCTAAAGAGGGTGTGTTATTATTTCAGCATTATCAACATTATCTCAGCATTTATTATCTCAGCATATCAACATTATCTCAGCATTTATTATTTTGACTCTTGAAAAAATGTTCAGCTAGTACTTAAGTAGAAGTGAAGCTCTTGAATAGAGATTGAAGTACCTCATACACTAGAGTAATTCAAAATGTGCTAAGAGTCACGTAAAAACACACTTTTCAAGATTCTTGCTTAGTCACAGAAAACATGTTATTTTTAGATTAATAGGTGTAGCCAGTGTAAAATCAAATTGGATTCAAGGAGCAAATGGTAGTGAAATGCTTGTAATTTCTCACACACTAGCCAACCCAGGTGATTAGGTGATTTAGTTAAAGTTAGTTGTTTTTTTTTTCATATGTGTGTATATTAGAATATAGGTGTTAACTGAAAGTTTTAGTTCTAATCTGAAAATTCTTAGGAGATCTTAGAGATAAATGTTGAGATGGTAGATGAGGGCCCTTCCTGGCATCATGGGTACATGTAATCCAGTARACTTTTCTACATGTGTAACCTTGTTGGCCTCTGTGACTCAAAGGCAGTGGGTTTGCAAAGTGGGGATGAGGAATGTTGACATCTTGCTCCAGCAGCCTGTTCAGTGCTGTGCTCTGTGGCCTGTCACCTCGGTGGCTGGGGGAGGAATGCACATGGTATGAGATGTGTGTTCCAGGCAGGAAAGTCTCGTGCATGTTGTGTTGAAAGTGTCATTGCAGTTATTGGTCAGGTGTATTTCTAGGCTGTTGTCTGTTGTGCTCACCATAACCCCAGTTTGACCTGCAGCTGTTTTGTGGTTGGTTTGCTCCAGGTTTACGCGTGGGGCTGCGGGGCCTGCCTGGGCTGTGGCTCTTCGGAGGCGACTGCTCTCAGACCCAAGCTCATTGAAGAGCTGGCTGCTACCAGAATAGTTGACATTTCCATTGGTGACAGTCACTGTTTGGCACTTTCTCACGGTAAAGAGAATAAGGTGTAAAAATACATAATCCTCCTCTTGATCGACAATTGTATCTCAGCTTTTGTTTTCTACTATATTTATGTTTATAGATAATGAAGTTTATGCTTGGGGTAACAATTCAATGGGACAGTGTGGTCAGGGAAACTCTACTGGCCCCATTACTAAACCGAAGAAAGTAAGTGGTTTAGATGGAGTTGCAATTCAACAGATTTCAGCAGGAACATCCCATAGCCTTGCCTGGACAGCTCTTCCAAGGGACAGGTAAAAATGACATTGGGGACAGGTGTAATTTTACTCCTTTATATATAAATCCACTTTGGCATACACTTAAATTGTATTTCCTGAAGGTGTTTCCCCCATTATGAGTGTCAAGCATTCTGGTTGTAATGTTTTGGTCTGGATTGTCTTCCTTCCTCTTCTCTTAAATTCCTCCTCTTGTCTTTCCTCCCTCCTCTAATTGTTGCATGTTAGAAGTGAAAATATATCAGCACCAAAGTTTTGGATTTCTTCTTTGTATGTGAACACTTCTTATGTGCTGTTAGACAAACCTACCTCCCTTTACTAAAAATTGCTGAGTTAGTCAGTGGGAGGTGAAACAACAACAAACATTTTTTATTTTTTGCTTCTGAGGGGATTTTTTTATGGCTTGGGAAGTTTCTTTTAGTGTGGTAAGTAGTATGCTTACCAGGAGACTTTGGTAAAGGGGGAAGTTCAGATAAATTACTGAGGTGCATTTAAAAATTTCTGTATGGTTATATGTTAAACTAAAAATAGGTACCTAAATACATAGTTTGTTAATATACAATAACTCAAATAATTCCTTTACACCAAAGACATTACCAAGTGATTGAAGTGAACCAGTAAACTTTTATCTATGGGCTAACACAAAGATACAGAAAACACAAATTCTATTCCTTTATCTAACACAAAGGAATGGAAAACCCTAATATTTGGAACATAATTCAAGAAGAATTTCAAATGCCCTGTTTTCAAGGGAGCTATCAACTAAGAAAATAGACTCAAACAGGACTAAGTGGTACTTCCCCTTTTGAGGTTTCTCTGCATTTTATCAGTCTCTGATATTTGTACTAGAAACAGCTTTGAGAGTACTGGTCAGCCTTATGCATGAATCAGATTAAATGTGTGTGTCTTCCTATTTATGGCATTGAGGTGCTTTTGTCCACGAATGTGAAGTATTTGATTATAAAGAGTTTTACAGAAAAGAGAGCAGAAAATACCTTCATGGGTCAGGAAGTTGGGCTGCTGTAGTTGTATTCATTTGCTCTAAGAAAGAAATTGGTTAAGTGTGTCTTCAACCTGCTTAAACTATTAAGTAAAGCAGGTTAAGTATTTCCAGAAAGTAACTTACTTTGATGTTTGATTCCAGGCAAGTTGTGGCATGGCACAGACCCTATTGTGTCGACCTTGAAGAAAGTACCTTTTCACATCTTCGTTCTTTTCTTGAGCACTACTGTGACAAAATTAACAGTGAAATTCCTCCTCTTCCTTTTCCTTCATCAAGGTATACACAGTTTATGCATGTTACAGATTTTTGTAATGTCTTTTTCTTTRCAGCAGTGGTACATGGCTTAGTCCTGGTTAGTCTATATTTTAACAAGCCTAAGTCTGGTTTACTTGCTTGCTCAGGTGGTATTTGTTTTGAATTGCTCTAGTGTATTTGTATAACAAGAGAAGCAGTACAATGTCTCAAATGTAGCAGCATCTTTAGTCCGAAATCTGTTTTCATTATGCAATGAATTAAATGCTTTACTTCAGTTTTTTTAAATGTTTACTTCGAGTGTTCCTTTGAAATGCAATTTTTGTGCAGTTGAAATGCATTTACTRTTTCTGTGTTGTCAGTTCTTACTCCTGTAACCAGTGTTTAATTTTTTTTAAAAGGACTAGAAATAAATATCCTGAGTTTTTGTTTTTAACCCAATTGTTGTACTCCTAAATCTTCTGAGAGAAGATCACACTTATTACTTCTTAAACTTTTTTTTCCCTCTGTGTATAATATTACAATTTATTTCTGTATTTTGGGATGGTTTCACCTCCTAATTCATGGGACTACTAATCTAAAGTGAATGCCTCCTGCAACTATTGTCCACAAAGATACTTCTCTATTCTAGTTTCAGGTTTTGTTCTTTTAAGCAGATTGGCTGTTTCTCACAGGAGTTTCCTTAAACTCCCAGTTGGAATTTACCTGCCTTTCTGTTACGAAAAATCAAAGGAGACCTAAATGCTCAGTGGAAAGTAGTAATAGTAATAATAGGAGAGGGTAACAGAGATCTATTTCTTTTACAGGGAACATCACAATTTTCTTAAATTGTGCTTGAAGCTTCTTTCTAATCACCTTGCACTTGCACTGGCTGGAGGTGTAGCCACCAGCATTCTTGGCCGGCAGGCTGGTCCCCTTCGAAACCTCTTGTTCAGACTCATGGACTCTTCTGTCCCTGATGAAATTCAGGAAGTAAGTAATGCCTTGTTGCTTACATGTCAAAATTGTACTATTCCCTTATTTTCCTGATTGTGTAGTTAGATATTTATCTGATTTTCTGAACAATTCTAACTTTCCAGTTTTACTCATTGAAGTTAAAAAATGTAGTCACCATCACTTAGTTTTATAGTTTTATGTAGTTTTAGGATCTGAAAGCAGAGTACAATGTCTGTATAAGAATTTCAAAAAACTCCTTTATTTTGCAGTTTCTAAATTATTCTTCCTTGTAATAATGAGCCTAAAATGTTGTTGTTGTGGATTGAGTAACTAACTTGATTGAGTAACTTCTCTTAAGATGCACTCTTAGAGGAAATTGCAACTTCTGTTGATCTTGTCTCACTCATTCAATGTACTGCATATATTTGCATCACAGCATAAGTGATTCGTGTGCTGTTGTGTGGTAGAATTCTGATATTAAATAAAATGAAGCAGATATTTGGGATGTATAATTTGTGATGTACTGTATTTTTGAAGGATATGGGTGAGTTGATTATTTCCCCCTGCTCCACTGAAGAAGTATTTTCTGCTGCTCCCAATTTTAGGTTGTAATTGAGACACTGTCAGTTGGAGCAACTATGCTACTTCCTCCATTGCGAGAGAGGATGGAATTGCTACATTCTCTTCTACCCCAAGGTCCTGATAGATGGGAAAGCTTATCAAAAGGACAGGTAAGGTCAAGCAAAAACAAGCCTGAGAGCAGTTGTGGTTTGCCTGAGGYTTTTCTGTGAGAATATTTTGAGCTATGAGGTGAGCCTCATTTGCAGAGTGCAGGCACATTTGTGGGGAGATGTAGTGCAAACCCCAGCATAACAGAATCTGTAGGGTAGCCTGACTAAACCAGAATTGAGTGAGGCAGAGAGCACTGTGGGTTTTCTCAAGTGAAGGTCGGCTACAAAGAACTTAAGAGTTGCTGTGGTAGTGTATCCAGACAGATKTAAAGATTAGATATTTTTTAATATTAGACTGATTTAACAAGCCTTGGTAACAGAAAATTAACTATTTTCTGGGATGAATACTTAYATAATGATTTCCCTATATGAATTTCACCCTGGTTTGCAAAGAYGACTGCAACATTCTTTTTTGTACCCTTTTTCCTACATACAGTGTAGAAAAATTATGTGTCCCCCACCCATCTTCACAAATAACCGGCTAACCAGGACAGACTGGAGAAAGTATTTAGTTCATCGTCCAATGAACCTCATCGTCCATCTTGTGAACATTCTAGTTTCTGTCTCTATTAATCTCAGATTTTTACTCAGTATGATCAATCTAATTCAGTATATTTATCCATTCTCTAATACTCCAAGTCTTCAGGAAAACCTGGTGTATTTTGGTGAAGCCCTCTGGTTTGTATCTGTGTCCAATTAGAATATTTTCATTGTGTAACTATGCCTAATGCTTTTTTCTTCTTAGCTCATTATTTTTTCTTTATTAACAAAGAGCAATGGTTGTGTCTAAACGTTTTTCTTTAGAGAATGCAGTTGGACATYATTCTGACAAGCTTGCAGGATCACACCCATGTAGCTTCCCTGCTTGGCTATAGCTCCCCATCTGATACTGCAGAAACTTCCTCATTGTGTATCAGCTATGGAAACCTCTCTGATCAAGCATATGCTGTGCAGAGCAGTCATCCAGATACTCATCTGGCTGAAATCTTAATGAAGACTCTTCTRAGAAACTTGGGATTTTATACAGTATGTATATGCTTTGTATTAATTWATTTTTTAAAATTATAATTAATTTTGCGTATTTGGAAGGGTTATTTCTCCCCAGCCCCCTCCATCTTAAGAGAATGGTGCTCATTTTATTTCTCTAAAGTAACAGTGCCACATGTATTTATCCTGAAGTGGACTAAAGTCAGTTAAATCATCTCTAACAGTGTGGTTCTAACTTCGTTATAGTGGTATTTATTGTTTAAGGTGACTTATGTAAATGAAGCTGGTTTCATATCAGACTCTTTTATTGCTCTTGCTTTGGCTGCTGATTTTTTTGGAAGATAGAATGTAACACAAGAAGTAAATTGATCGTATGTGGTGTTTGTCAGTGTAATCTCAGCCACTGGGGAACAATAAGCAGACACCAGGCGCATGAATCAGTTTAATTAACTTCACATGGGTGACATCTTGTAATAGTACAGTAGGAACAGGTCAGCTGTCTTATTAAACATAGTGTATCAGGCAGATTGTTGTTCTTAGAAAGTGTAAGGGAGTGGGAGAGCAGATCACTGGCTCAGCTCTTTGTTTAACCAGCCAGTAAAATACAACAGCGAGAAGAAATCACAGGTTTGGACATCACTGGCATGGTGTGGAGCTCCTCAGGGCAGGGTGGCAGTGTTTTGTTCTTCTCTCTAGACCTCCCCCAGTCACTGAGGGGGAATTGTCTGCTTTGAATTGGCTGCTTGAAACTAACTCCGTTTTTCCAATGGATTGCAAAGAAAGTCAAGCAGCCATTCATGTTCTTCTATTGCCATCCTAGATAATGGAAGAGAGGTATTGAATGTGAGACATCTGATGTATCAGCCCACAACAGATCCTATTTAACATACAGTGCTTTGGGGGCCAGGTTAGGAAATGACTTTTTTAATCTAGTTATTCTTGGGCAGGTGAATAAAAGCATTGCTGCATCTGATAGAAACATTTTAAGAAATGTTCACTTGACAGCTGTCACAGACAATCACTCCTATGACATTATAAACAGTTGTAGTTTCATGTTCGGTTATCCTATGATCCAGTTGGCATTATACAATTTCTCCTGTAGTTACAGGTGCACAGAGTAAAGACAAAAATGATTCTTTTTAGGTGGTAGTAAAGTGTTACAGCACTTAAAGCAGAGCTAATTGGGTTTTTTTTTCTACCTTTTTGTCTTAATAGGACCAAGCCTTTGGAGAACTGGAGAAAAACAGTGATAAATTTTTACTGGGTACATCATCATCAGAAAACAGCCAACCTGCTCATTTGCATGAGCTTTTATGTTCCCTGCAGAAACAATTGCTGGCTTACTGCCACATCAACAGTGTTACTGAGGTGTGTGTCCTTATTTTTACCGTTTAGGAGAGAAAAAAAAAAATTAAATATTCATAAGCACCAGACAGCTGTTGAGATTCCTGTTGACAATCTTCAGAGCATTTGAGAGGTAAAGTGATTTAAATAGTGAACCCCTTACATATATTTACAGTTCTGTTCTTATGTTTGTTTCTTTCTAGAATTCCAGCAGTGTGGCACTGCTTCACAAACACCTTCAGCTTTTAYTGCCTCATGCTACAGATATCTATTCCCGTTCTGCAACGCTGCTTAAGGAAAGCTCTTGGAATGGTAGTGTTGGGGAAAAACTGAGAGGTAAATGTTCGTGAAAGATCAGTAACGATGGCTTTGTAAGCACAGGGCACGTCTTTGCTTAGATTTGATTTTTAAAATCCCTTATTTTTCCCCTATCTGCATAAAGTAGCATCCCAAGTTTCCCCCAAAGGAGGAGATGACAGCATCTGGTTCGTATTTTTGATAGGACATTGATTGTGATTACTGAAAAATGTATAACTAAAATAAGAAATAGATGAATAATTATTAAACTCATCAATTCACACCTATACTGTTTAAGTCATTTTGAGCTAGCTGAGGTATTTTTATGCAATTCTTTGACTTATTAAATTGTGCTTAGCTAATTCCATACCTGTAACTAATTCAGGTTTGCTTTTTCCCTCTGCAGATGTGATTTAYGTGTCAGCTGCTGGCAGTATGCTCTCTCAGATTGTCAACTCATTGTTGTTGCTGCCGGTGTCAGTAGCCCGACCTTTGCTGAGTTACCTGCTTGATCTGTTGCCACCTTTAGATCGTCTCAACAGACTCTTGCCTGCAGCAGCCCTTCTAGAAGATCAGGARTTACAGTGGCCTCTTCATGGTAAGTGTGATAATAAACATGCTTTTAATCTGAAAAATAAACAGTAGCACCTTTTTGTAGTGAAATTTAGCTTTTCCTTTTAAGATGSCTTTTTTCTTTTTAAACTGTGTGTCTTGCTACATCTCTCTTTTCAATTTCTTCAATGTATTAATATCTCTTGCTGTGACATATTTTTTCTGCATTAGTTGAGTGCAGTGTCCAGTTGTATTATTTATCTATAAGTGTTTAGCAGACCACAAAGAAGAGTGTATTTTATAAAAGCAGGTTCTTGGGCAGAGTTTAAAGGARCCCTTATGTCATGACCAGCTGTGCCATGAATGGTGGTGGCCTCTGCTGCTGCTGTAGTTCCGATGTGCAGCAATCTGTTTGTTCTAGCTGCTGTTTGTTTAGTTGAAAGGTTGCTGATTGAGGGGCAGATCTGCCACGAATGGGCCATATTAACAAGATCTGCCATAAATTTTGTGATTTTGGAATTGTTTGTAGCCCCTGGCCATCAGTGACTAATCTGCTGGTGGGTGCTTGCAGGCGGCCCCGAGTTGATCGACCCTGCGGGCGTGCCCCTGCCCCAGCCCGCTCAGTCATGGGTGTGGCTGGTGGACCTGGAGAGGACGGTGGCGCTGCTCATCGGCCGCTGCCTCGGGGGAATGCTGCAGGGCCCTCCGGTGTCCCCCGAGGAGCAGGACACGGCCTACTGGCTCAAAACCCCGCTGTTCAGTGATGGAGTGGAGATGGATATTCCTCATTTAGGTAACCTGCTCAGTGCAAATGCCTGATGGTCGCTGTAAATATTTGTGTTTGGATATGAAATTTTTGATGGTGTTTGAATGAGTCTCTGTACTTAAGGTTTGTCTTTCAGCATTCTTGTAATACAGAAAGTTCCAAAATGGGTATCTAAGGATATGATGAATTTTACAAAGGGCCTTGGAAATATATACAGAAGAAAAAACCTGCAGTTTTTCAGTGAAAGACTACTGACCTCATTCTGTTAATGGGAMATGTTTTACTCTTAGATGTTCAGCATTTAACAGACAGTCCAGGGACTCAATTTTTTATATTAATTATTGGAACATCTCTTACATTTTATTCTACTTGCAAAATATTTTTTTAATAGAAACARTACTGGTAATAGCAAACTTAAATTTTTATGATGCAACAGAATTGTTAACAACTAAGCACTGGTGTTCATCCCTTCTTATCTGAATGGGGTACTTGCTTTTGCTTCTTTGTGCCCTGTTCCTCTTAGTTCACATCTTCTCCTCCCTCTCAGTTCTAAGTAGGCTGCTTTAAGACTTATTTACAAAACAGAGTGTTTTGAAATGAGTTCAGGCAGTAGTTGCAAAGAGTACAGGTGTGCAGTTCAGGTAGAATTAATAATACACATTTATGCTATTGAAGAAGAGTTGGATAGTGCTTCTRAATCTTCATAGGTTTTATGTAGATTGTATTTTAAGTCACTTTCTTCTGTAAGGTAAATTTGTGGTAGGACAATGCCAAGTCTCGATTTTTATTTTTTGAACTAAGAGGAAAGTGAAAGCTGGCTAAAATACTTTTTGCTAGGTRCATGTAATCCTCAGAATTCACAAAGTTTAATTTCTTTGATGTTTCCCTTCTGTTAGACAAATGCATGAGCTCCTTGTTAGAAGTGGCCCTGTCTGGAAATGAGGAGCAGAAGCCCTTTGATTATAAGCTGAGACCAGAGATCACAGTCTATGTTGATTTGGCCTTGGGTTGTACAAAAGAGCCAGCAAGGAGCCTCTGGATCAGTATGCAGGACTATGCTGTCAGTAAAGGTAAGGAATTGAAAATACCTGTGTATGTTGGAAGCAATTTAAATGCTCCAGCTACACTCCTAGCACAATCCTGTGTTTCCTTTGGCAACAATTTTTAATTCTACTGCATGGTAAACTTAATTTGTTAGTATGTTCCATGATGTTTCTTTTGTTTTTTTTCTGTTACTTTTGACATTGATTTCARTGTCTGGCAAACATGTAGCTCAATTTTTTTTCCCCGCTGAACTAATAAGAAGAAACTCTTGTTTGCTTACTCAGTTGTTTTTTTTCTTTTTTCCTAGTAGAGCAGGGTGAAATTTGCAATTAAAAAGAAAAATTAAAGGGGTGGAGATAGGGAAGGCAAAGTWACTTGCAAAATATGTTAGAGGAATGGAATGAAGGAGTAAATCATCTTYTGTTTTTCAAGTCTCTGGGTGGCTGGCCTTACAGTAGCAATAGGTTTTCATGCTTATTGCCTGAAATCCAGGTTTCCTGCTTAAGCTTTGCAGGTTCCTTCCTCTTTTAGTGAGATCCACTGAGCATTGTAGTTGTACTGTAACCACTCTATCCAGAGGTAATTTTCTGTAGCTCTGGCCAAACTGAGCCAGATGGAGGAAAAAGAAAATGGTGTTGTGTGCCTGTTGAGAGCAACAAAGGGGATTCTGTTACAGAATTCCACAGAAGTGGGAATTCCAATGAAAGAAGTGCTGGTTATCTGTTTGCACATCTGAGTCAAATGGGCTAATGCATATCATTTAGGCTATGGAATTGGATTCCTTTAGAAGTTAATGTGAGTCTGCTGTGTTCAGCTGACTGAAGGTTGTATGGCCACATTAGTGTAGCATCCCATGCAAAGTCAGGGAATTTGCTGAGGAAGCAGGTATGTTAGGCTAAACTGCATGTTAGACCAGACTTACCTGTAGCCAGGTAGGTTTTGTCATTTCTACAGCAGTTCACAAGGATTTATACATATGTTTAACAGAAAAAAAAATTATAAACATGTTTGTAAAGAAGGGAGACCGTAGTTTTTTTATTTGTCTGTGAAAAATTATAGTGCTTTGTGAAGATTCACTTGGCAGCTCAGTTATTTTATAGTAGAGCAATGTTACTTTCGTAAGGGTTCTTTGTAAAGTGGGAAAAKGTCTTTGCGAAATTAAAGTCAGTTCCTTAAGAAAGGGATTTATATGGCTCACAATACTGAATACARTATTGAAAAAAACCAAATATTTTTGGGTTTTGGGAACAGTAGCCAGTTTTGATGAATCCTTTCTATTTTCAGATTGGGATACTGCAACGTTAAGTAATGAATCACTCCTAGACACTGTGTCCAGATTTGTCCTTGCAGCTCTTCTGAAGCATACRAGTTTACTTAGTCAAGCTTGTGGTGAGAGCAGGCAAGTAACTTAAAGCTGCTTTTAAAGGTTCAGGTTGACTTTTTGAAAGGAAGTTTGTGTGATTKTTTTCTGGCTTGGGTGTTGTTTTCTGCAGGTACCAGCCTGGCAAGGCCTTGGCAGAAGTTTACCGCTGTGTGTATAAAGTTCGAAGTCGTTTGCTTGCCTGCAAGAACATGGAACTTATTCAGACCAGATCATCTTCCAGAGACAGATGGGTAAGGCTGTACATCTCTTTGCAGTTCTTCTGGTTTTACTAGATATTAAGAAAATATCACATAATATTAGTTTCATATATATTGTCTGTATTTTTATTCTATCCTGTTGAAAAACTTCCCATGTGTTTTCAAATGAAAATGGGCAGAGTATGATTAGGAGTCCATTAGTCTGGAGTACGTGATACTAAATCAGTTAAAACAAGTTATTGGTTGCTGTCATTTGACTCAAGCTGAACCTCAARCCTGGTTTTCCCTGTTCCTGTCTCTAGAATGCTGGCCCATAGAAGCCCTGCAGCTTAGCTGGAGATGGCTCATCTGTGTTGAGCAGGCCACAGCATTGTCTGGCTGCCGTTCCTGAATCCCACTGCATTAAATGGGCCTCTGATCTCTGAACCTCTCTCTTCCCCTTCCTTGCCTACCCTTTCTTCCTTCCTCCATGGCCACATTATCTTAGTGCTAGAATTGCTTTAAGACATCTTGTCCTTGTCAGCCCTGTGTGAATGTCTGGTATGAGAGCAYTGGGCCTGAAACTGGTAACCTTTTAATCACTTTATTAAGCCAGGTCAGAATTGATGATGGAAGTGTTCAGTGAATTACAGTGTTTGGGCCTATTTGGCATTACAATGTACTCCTTGAAGCAGGTTTKTCTGATAGGATTTTTAATGGTGGTTTACAATCTACAAGCAAGATGTTTTCAATCAACAAAATTCTCATGTAACATCAGGATTAAGAGGCTTCTGGCTGTATTGTAAAGCACTCTTGGTGCTCTTTAAAGTAGTGTAGCTATGTCCCCTAGTTTTGATTAAGGGGACATAGATAGTCTTGGCCACTTCCTTTCTCAGGGTAGARGTCTAACATAGCTGCAAGAGATTGAGCATTTCTGAAAGCACTGGGTATGTGTGCAGTAAATTGTTACTCCCAGAAATGCTCACATTYACAGATGCAATACAGCAAATCTGATATGTGCAGTAGATTTGTTGCTTCAGATTTAATACCATGGGGTATAAGGTTTTTTTTGGACAGTATACCCAGGCTTATGATTTCTAAAGGCTTTGATGCTGAAGTGTCAAAGTTTGGCTGTAGTGTCTTAGTGGGCATTAGAAGAAGACCTTCTTTGAAAATAATCTGAATTGTGGTTACAAAAGGAAAATTATTTTTTCCAACTGAAGTATTTAAACTCTTGGATGTAAATAGTTGTCTTTGTTGTTTATTTCACACAATATCACAAGTTTTTTTAGATAGGAAAAATACCCTTATTCAATACCTGTGTCTTTGTGCATTGATCTTCAATTTTGGTGAAAATTTCAGTTCATGTGTATATCTTTTTTAAATCAAGATGCTAGATAACCAAGAATCTGCTGATGTTGATACTCAAGAACATTCTTTCACTCGTACAATTGATGAAGAAGCAGAAATGGAGGAGCAGGCAGAACGTGACAGAGAAGAAGGACACCCAGAGCAAGAGGATGAAGAGGAGGAAAGAGAGCATGAAGTTATGACAGCTGGTAGTAAGTACTGGTTCTATGTGTCAATAATGCCAATGTCTTTTTATCTCTCAGGTAAAATTGAGAAATCATTTAAAAGATTATGAAGGATTTGTCTGCATAAGCACTGAGAGAGGTTTATTTTTATATAATGATGTAGTGCTTTTTATTGGTCCAGGAAGGTCTTTAAATACAGGAAATGGGAATACTAAGCAAGTGCATTGCAATTCAGGGCATCTGACATATTCCAACACTTCCTATATGCACTGTTTACAAGATTAATTGGTGTTATGTTACTTTCTCTAAAGTTCTTATCATTAGACTGTGTTTTCATCAATGTTTATATAGAGAATTTTTGCTGTGTTTTTATGTGTTGTTATTTTATGTAGTACGCTTTGAAGGGTAATGTTATTCTGAAGTTTGGAAACAAAACTTGATAATAGTGGACTCACTGTTGGAATTCATTTCTGTCTCTAAGTATCTCTGTTCTTAATGTGAAGGTTTTAGTCAGAGTTCAGTATTTTTAACRCTATTTGCCATACTTCCTCACGGGCTTTCTAAACATCTTTAATAACATGTTTAATTGTTCAGAAGACAGCTTGAAAAAGGTGAATTTCACAAACTGTTGTTACWCTGATTGAGACTTGCAGTCCAGCTTGATGTCATAATTAATCCTTAATTTTTCCAGTTTCAGTGAAGCACTAGACAGTCACACAAAGTTGTTTCTTTCTGAGGTGAACTCTGCATTCTCATAGACAGCACTTGTTTTAGCCTTGGAAAATTTCTGTAGAATGCACGTAGCTTAGAAAATTAAATTGGCTGACCTAAAATATTTTGCATAGATACATAATTTTTTTTTCTTTTCCAAATATTGTTCCTTTGGATACTGTTAGAACTTTCATCTTTTTCCACCCTCTGCTGTCATCACCTGCTTTGCTGACAGTTTCCATTAAAACTCCCATATTTCTTTTTGGGACCTCACTGAGCAAAATGTGTGTTACACCTTTAGTTTTATAGGATGTGTCATTTCATTCACAGTGCAGTGGGTTTTCCTGAAAGTGTACTGTGGAGCTGAAGTGCACATTCATGAGATGACTTGTGGTTCTAGGAGGTTTACACATCACTTGCTCAGTACCTGCAGTATCTTTTGGTGCTTGATTTGCAGTAATTCTGGGCAAATGCTCAGAGTTYTAAAATTCCATCTGGCTGGGGTTTCTGGGGTTTCAGAAAGACCATAGTGTTACATATACAGCTAAGTGGGAAGATGATTACTYTTTCACTTGTGTTCCTCAGGGATGCTGAACCTGACATGTGGTGTTCTAACTATTAATATCAGTGAAGGAAGTATTTCGTTTTACCTTTGCCTTTCCAAAGGGGAACTCAATCTTCAAAATTTAAATGATTAAATCAAGAGAATTGAAGTTCATTGGACAGAGATGAAGAGGTCTATCACACCTGCTCTTTAGAAGAATCTGGCCCCTTAGACAACAGCAGAATTAAATAAAATAAGGTCTAAGGATAGGATCTTCATTGTACTGGCCAAAGCTAATAATGACCTGCAACTGTTCCGGTAGTGAATTGGAGATATTCTGGTGTCTGGAGTACAGATGTACAGAAGCATTATTTTATATACATCTGATAAAGGGCAAACATGAAATAATCTTTCTCTTTGATGCTATCCAAACAGGAGTTGGGTTGCAGTAAGACACTGAAAGAGTGTTTGGTGTTCTGTCAAAGTGCTCATGTCCTCTTCATTTTAAAATGAATGTTGTGTAAATGCTTCATTTAATATGTTTGCATGACTTCTTTTATGGCATTGTATTATTAATACAGTATTCTTTTATTGTTAGAAAGATATTAGTTCTTTGTAGTGGGGCAGTTTTTGGCCCAAGATGTAGATGAATATTTTATTCACTGTAGCTTTGTCTAGAAGTTAAGACTTTCTTTTTGTGTTGCATGTTACAGAAATATTTCAATGTTTCCTATCAGCCCGTGAAGTAGCTCGCAGTCGGGATCGAGATAGGATGAACACGGGGMCAGGGACTAGACTTGATGATCCACCCCCTCAGTCCCAGCAGGAACGAAGGATCAGCACTGATCTGACAGAAGGGCAAGATGTGTACACTGCTGCCTGCAACTCTGTGATCCACAGATGTGCCTTGTTGATCTTGGGAGTGAGCCCTGTTATTGAGGAGCTGCAGAAGCGAAGGGAGGACGGGCAGCTCCAGCAGCCTCCCTCTGCTGCTCCTGAGGGGATCGGCCTCATGACAAGGTGGGCTTTGCTGATTCTATGGAAGGGTTAACTCTTCTCTGCTCCCTTTAAAATTGATTCAACAGCCCCAGTTTTCCTCTGAGGATTCTTGCARTTTTTCAAAAGAAAATTTTTGCTGGTAGCTGTGTTATGCTTGTTGGAAATAGTGATTATTCTCAGCTTTCCTTGGTCATGCTAACTAAACCTAAAGAGTTTAATTCTGTGTGGACCGCATTTAAGTTTCAAAGTTGGGCTTAGTAATAAATAGTTCAGATCATCAGGTGTACAGGTAGCATGAGYAGTAATTGGAAAAATTATTTATTTTTTCCTGTAATTTGTATGCGGATTTTTTTATTACAGTATTTTTTGAGTTTTGAACCTTATCGATGTCCTATGGCCCCTAGTATAGTGTAATATAAAATAAATTTGTTGYGTATATTTAAAACAAAAGTTTCAAAGCCTATTACGATAAAAGTGTTATCATAATARATTTTTATAAATGTTCCTAACATTTATAGGCATGAGGAAGACTTGTTAGGTTTAGGAGAAAAAAAAAGATAAAACCAGACAGCTCATTGAAGAGGAGAAGTGTTTAAACAATATATGTGCTATATAATGCATTTTAATTTTCATAACCTTTGATATTCTTGGTGTAACATAGGTTTAGTCTGAAATTGACCTACTTAAACTTCTATTATAAAGATTTTTGAGTTTAAAGTAGAATATAACACAGGAATTGTGATGCTGCAAGTCTGAGTCTGCTTAAGCTTGTACAGTGTACAGAACCTGTTTTGATATTTTAAATGAAGATATTGATGGGGAAGATGCTAAGATAATTGGAGAGAAAGATTTTATATATTCAGTAYCCTTTTATTCTTTTTGCCTCTTTTTGGAAATCTAGTCTCTAAAGCATGGGTGGCTGCCTCTGTCATTGTCAAAGTGGCTTTCATCTCCAGCATATCAACTTTAGGATGCATTTTATGGGTGGGTTTAATCACTTCAGTGCTTTTTCACCCACTTACTCTGTCTCTGTTTCTTGTCCTCTCAGCTCAGAGTGTTTCTGTTTACTCTATGTAATACTTACCACGGCTCTAGAGCAATCACACATTTGAGGTTGTCATTGTAAGGCTATTAAGAAGTAACAAAGTTTACTAATACCCTTTATAAGCATAATTAAAGCCATCAGACCACTTTTTTCCTCTTAAATGTGGTCTTGTGATGTTCTGTGATAGTCTGCTCCCAAATAAAACTGTGGTACCTGCTAAATTTGGCTGKCAACTCTTACCCTTGTGTAATATCAGTATTCATTTTCTCTGTGTGTGCACCTGAATGTGTGTGCACCTGAAGCAGGAGTGAAAGTCTGACTGCAGAAAGTCGCTCCATCCATGCTAACTCAAGCTACAGACTGATGAAGTCAAGAAGTGAATCTGATTTGTCTCARCCAGAGTCAGATGAGGAAGGTTATTCACTGGTAAGTAAACCAGCATGATGTGTTTAGGGATTGTCAATAGAATATTTAGATGGGAAGTACCCTGAAACATTTGTTCATACTGTCTTTCAGTATGTTAATTCATCATTGTTAAGAGAAAGTACTAGTACTAAAAAAAATTTTAAATAATTAAAGCTCTGTTAACTTTCTGACTTTATGGGTGAGGGATGAAATTTAAATACTCAAATATTATGCACCACRCATGTTCACTTGAGGAAATGAGGCTTTTATTAATYTTTTAATCTAGAGTGGAAGACGAAATGTTGATTTGGATTTGGCAGCATCACACAGAAAGAGGGGTAAGTTCTGTTATTCACCTAGTGATTATTGACCTGATAAATATTAGTGTTTCTGAAGTTAAAGTACATTTGCAGTTGCATACAGTTAACAATTGCATAACRGATGTTAAAACTGAGCATTTAAAAATAACGTTTAAAATAATTGTTACCTACTGTGTGTTGTGTGAAGTGCTGTTGCTTTGTAGCTTGTTTATAGTATTTCCTTGGTTATAGCTCTTCATTCTAGTTTCTAGTATTGTAATGTTCTTTTGAAACAAGTGAGGTTTTTCTGTTAAGTAAATCTGAAACATTCATTCTGTTCTCATTCATGTGAGTTCAGGATTAAAAAATCGTCAGAGAAGTTTATGTGAAACATTCTGTTCTTGTGCTAATGATGAACTTTTGCCATAAAATGTGCTTGAACCTGGAGAACTTGTGTTCAGAAAACACTGCTTCACTTTGCATCCTTTGAACCCCAAGAAACCTACAGAACCAAGCAACCACATTTTYTATTGCATTTTGTTGCTGTTTCATACTGGGGACCCTCAGTGAGCTCATTGCTAGAACGTGGTGGAGGGAACAAAGGGGGTTTGTTTACACAGGGACCAAAAAGCCTCATTTCCCTCTGGATGAGGCAGAATCTGTGAGAATCACGACTCACATCTCTTATATCTGTAAAAAACATGGGAGTGTGCAAACAGGAGTTAGGTTGAGTTATGATATGTCTCAATAACAGAAGCCTTGATACTGTTGATTAAGGTAAGAGTTCTAATTTTAAAGGCTTCATCATTAAGCAGAGTGCTCAGAGGTTTCATGCCATTTAAAGCCTTTTGGAATTGTAAAGAATGCTATCATTGGCAGCACTCTTAAGAATTTAGTACTTAAGTAATGTGGAAGGAAATGCTTTGTCCATGCATAATCAGTTGAAACAGTTGAACAAATAAAGAGATGCGTTAGAGCTGCTTTTACTGTGACAGCAGAAGTATCACGGCATTCTCAGTGTTAGAARATCTTTTAGAAGCCTTGTCAGCTCCCTGATCTGCAGGACATTCTTTGAAATCAGCACTTTTAGCTTTGCCATTACTCTGACACAGAATTCTGGCCTTGATTTCCTCCATGTCCTTAAAGGAACCCAGAAAATCATCCTGCATTACATGACAGGTATGATACGTCTCATGGGTTATAATTCCTGGGCTGTTGCTTAGGTCAGTGTTGCTTTGGAAGCCTCAAGAAGTGAGGAATAGTGCAAGACCTTACAAAAACTTTTATTAGCAAGCAGATTCTGCACCAGGTCTGTAACACTGAGAAGAAACGGGTAAATACAGTCAATCTATGCAGAACCTAAAGAAGCTCAAATAGCTCATTTATGCACTGAACACAGTGACCACATCTACTGGTACAACTGTTCTGGTACTGGGAGCTAACTGGGAGTTAGTCAGCATGCAGGAATGAAAGCTTGTCTGTTTGTGCTGGATGCTACATACAACAGTTTTGGTTGATAACCAATGCCAGAATCAGGGAATGCAAGGTGTGCACCTACAGGGAAGCACTCCTCATACATCTGTCARGATCAGGAAAAGATCTACAAACATCTGTGTGATAAATGGATGAGCTGTTCAGCTCAGTGCTTTTTGTGATCTTTTTCTCTTGTGACATGTCTGGTTATGTGAATCCTGGTCACCTCCTAGAACTGAAGCATGTCCCAGTGTTTGGTGAGGCTGTAATTTGCAGKTTTTTTGGATTGTCATCCCCTTGTCATATGGCCAGCATAGGGCAGTGCCAGCTATGGGTGTTTGACTGGTGAATCCACTTCAGTTTTATCATTATTCTTGTGATGTGCTGTGACTAATAACAGAGATAATACTACTTCCTATGGTCTTGCAGATGATTTCCTATGGAAGGAAAAGCATTCTCCTTTAACTTAATTAACATCTTAGCCACTCAGTCCAATCTTTATTCTAATTGCTTTCTTAATTTATTCTGTCTATTCAGAAAGAGAACTGGGCTATTCCTACTTCAGTCTGAGGATCCTTTGAGTGTCTTGTTCCTTACTATTATTTACTTATTTCTGAATTAGTAAACTTTTCCTTCCATCCATACAGAAAAAGTCTTTTTCGGTAATTTTGCAGTGAGGGCTGATGAGTAGCACATTGTTCTTTTCCTCCTGTATCTGAGCCCTTTGTTTTATTTTGTTGCTTTGATTAATTTTTTCAATTTTGCAGATCCAGATAGCATTCTGCAAATGCTGTACCCCACCTTAGGTATTTAGCAGTGAGGAAAGCATAGTGAGCAGTGCAGTCACATAGCGATRGATCAGTGAGAGTCTTCCACTCTTGGGATTTCATCACCTACCTCTTAACTCAGTGAATTTCAGTCTGCTTGTGTGTACACCTCACTAACACAAATGGGCTACTCCAAAAAAAAGCAGCAACTTAAACGCGATCCAAATGCAATTGAAATATTTTAGTGTACCTACAATAATGAATTCTGTCTTTGAAAACTGACAGATCATGCTTAAGGAAGGGACTGGAACATACAAGAATACACACATGCTGTGCACACAAGAATGCAAACAGCTGTGCTAAGGGGGATTATTTCTTCCTTGAAGGTGGAGCGTTTAGAAAGACTGTTTTCTAAGTTATATTCATGCAAAACAAGAGTAAATACTTTTTTCCATGTACCCTGCTGCTTGGTAAACTGTTGTATTGATTGAGATATAACTGATTGTTTAAGTCAGAATAATATGAGGCAGAGATCTTATGTTACCTTCTGTTTCAAATGTCTGCTTTTGTCTTCTGATTCTTGTGTGGTGTAGTGTATTTACTCCTTTTTGGCCAGTTGAGCCCCAGAAAAAAGAAGAGCTTCAAGCAAGTAACCGATGGCATGTTTATTTTTTGTCTCTATAGCTTCCCTACATACTTTTTGTTTCATGAAGTGTGCATTGCAGCTGTGCCACATTCATTTAGAMAACTCACTATTACAAGCTGGCTTATAAGGACAAGTAAACTTTTTTTTTTTACTGTAAGCTTCAGGTTTATTCGTCCGTGCAGCTCTGTTCATGTGATTGTAGAGGCTTCTRGAAGTGCTGTGCTGCAATCAATTCTGTGTGATTGATATTACACAGAATCAAGCTGAGCTCCAATATAGTCATACATTTGATTCTTCTACTGATATTAAATATCTTCAATAGGGAAAAAAAAATGACACTTAGATCTCTGTGCCCTGTTAAATGTTTTTAATTCTGAAGTTTGCTCCTTTGATTTGATGTATTTTTGTTTAAACTCTGTACTTTCAGTTGTAATTTTTATTGTTTTACATTTAATCTGTATCTCATAATTGTTGCACTTTTCTCCAAATTAGAAACAATTTTACACTGTTCTTATATTTAAACATCCTTGCATTTTGTAGTAAAACAATTAAGATCTCAAATCTCAAATTAATTTCAAATATGAAATAATTAGGTGTTTTATTAATAAGTGGTTGGGTTTCTTTCTTACAAGATTTTTTGCTTGTCAGAACTAAATTTTCTTCTAATGTTCTGTAAATCCTTGAAAGGTCTCCTTTCACTTATAATTTAAGACACTGGGATTGTTTTTTATTTCYTCACAAATGCTTTGATTCTGTGCTGTGGCACAGAGCAGTGTGGGGCAGGTAGAGGGGAGGAAGCTGAAGTCACTGTGGGTGCTTTGAGCTCTCCTGCTGCTCAAAGGCTGTAGGGTTTATGGGGGTTTTTGAAAGAATTGTTGCTGTGTAGGCAATGTTTWGTGGGTTTAGAAATTATTTAGCTGTGCTTCCTGTGGGTAATCAGAGCTTCATTTATCCTCTGCCCTGGGCTCTGTTCACCATGCACGTGCCAAGAAACTGCTTCCTACATGAAACTGAGTATCTTAGCACCTATTTGTTCTGTTCTGTCTTACTTATCTTACTTTTCCCACCTGCCACTTCCCCATATCACTTGGATTTTGAAGGAGAGCTTTAAAGCARCTCTTGTAAGAGTTAATGTTACAATTAGAGTMAGGTGATAYYTGTGTTTACTTKTATTTTAAATATTATTGCCAGGYATTWACTGTAAGATTGAGTMACAGGATTTCTTTACATTTTTTCCCTAGTAAACCTGACAAAATTTGTGGTTCTCTGTAAATCACATAGTATTACTRTGTTATATAAAGCAGTAGAGATTAGGAAATTGGATTCCACTTCAAAAAGTAGTGTTTGAACTTAATCTCTGCATTACCCAAACCAAACTTGAGTCTGTATGATCTAAGTACAGTGATGGTTCTTCCTGAAGCCATAGCAGTCTGCTCAGTAGCTGATATAAGGAATACTATGCAGGATACACACTAACACTATTTACTGAAAACAAAATGAGATGTGAACATGTTTTCCCAGTTCATAGCCCTGACAATTAAATTTTTGGCAACTAAGTGGAGCTAACCTGGTTTACRAAAGAGAAGCAAAATTTCACACTATTTTGAGTTTGAAAATTGCATGAAGGTGCAAATTGTAACCTGCAAATGTAGACTCGGTGGCAGATTAACAGCATTTTTCATTTACTTCAGGAAAAAAATTATGTAGGTTGCTAGGAGAGTTAGCTCAAGTTCAAAACCTKTGTGTCTGTCCTTGTTCCTATGAGCAGCTGCTGGACAGGCAGCGTTTAAAGGAGATCCTGAAACTTGGATCTGGCTGTTACCATTGAAACTCAGCCTTGCTGGGGAAAGCAAGCTTTGAACAGATTCATTCCTATGAATTTGTGTGGCTTTTTTTTTAATTGGCTATGTTTAATAATGTTTGAGGCTGATCCCCTGCAGAAAGATGTTAAAAACTGATTTGTAGGAGTACTGTGAATGGGTTGTGATTCTCCAAATTATAACGTACTGTACACCAGGTAGATAAATAYTTAAACTTTTTTTTGTGCATTATGTAAATAATCCAAACTAAAATTTCAACATGATTTTAAATTAGGTTTCCACAAAGGGCTCCAGACATTGCCTCTCTGTACGGACGAGAAGTTCTTCTGAGCCAGATCTCTCCTTTTGTAATACCTTGCRTAGCTCCAAGTGGGCAAACAGCAGCTACAAAAGGAGAAAAGTACTGAGTGATGCAAATCAATTAGCTGCTAATTAAGTTATCACGTGAGTGGCATGGCACTTATTTGTGCCAGGGAGAGAGTTCTAACAAAACTCTCTGGGAGATGAGCTCAAACCTATGGTGATAAATAAATTCCAGTGCTGCAGACTATGCTCTGTTGAAGAAGTCCATTAATTAGTGGCAGTAAAGTTTAAGGTAGTGCAATGACATGCTGGTGATAGGAAATACTTGAAAATAGACTTGTGAAACTGCCAGATGACAGAGGTCTAATACTTAGATAGTGTTTAATATACGTGTATCAGAGTCAGTGTTCTCTGTTAGTCTAAAATACATTCTGTTCTCTTCTGCAGTCATGAATTCTGTAAATACTGCATTCGAAGTAACATTGTGCTTTTTCAAAACTATGAAATACAGTGGCTTGATTAAAACCAAACCCACTTTTGCTTTATGTTTAGATCTTCAAATAAATATCCAAGTGCATAATTTCTGTTGGTAGAAAATCTTCGTCATTTMGCTGCAAAGCATTTTTCTGCAGTGTTCTAGCTTTAAGCTGAGCAGTTTGAGTGGCTTCTTTTTGTTTTTTCACATGGCAGCGTCTTGCAATAGTGCTTAATAATTAAAAGAAATACAGCCTTTTCTTTAGGGAAATTGCTGTACATTTAAATCAAATGTTTYGCTCTAAGTTGCTTAATGCATGATATAATTAACATGAATATTCATTTTYCACCTGTATCAGTAGCAGCAGTTCAGTTTGTACCTACTGCCAAAATGTGTTGCCTGATGAGTTGGAATTGATGAAACTTCTGTGTGTGTATCTTTAGGAGCAATTCACAGTCAGATGGAATCTCTGAGTGACTCGTGGGTTCGCCTAAAACACAGCAGAGATTGGTTATACACATCATCCTATTCMTTTGTTGAGTCCGATTTTGATCTCTCAAGATCCCTTGGAGTTCATACTTTGATTGAAAATGCTGTCAGTTTTGTAAGTGGAGATGTGGGAAACTCCCCAGGATTTAAGGAGCCAGAGGAAAGTATGTCCACCAGTCCACAAGCATCAGTAATTGCAATGGAGCAGCAGCAGTTGAGGGCTGAGGTAAATTGCAGTTTAACAACTCTTCTTATTTTTTATACATTATGCTCATTACAGGAATTATTTTTTTAAACAATGTCTATATTCTATATATTARAGATATTTTTCTTTCTTTTCTGTTAAATACCTTAACTGGAACTTGGAATTTTATGAAAATAATCTCTAAAACAATACTGAAAGTACTCCCTTTTAAAAAAAAAATTGTCAAGGAGAAAACAGTGACCTCATCCATCCTTGCTTACACTTCAGTATGATCCAGTTTCAATTTTTTAGGGTACTGGCTACTTACTTAATATTGTCTTTTGCCTGTCTTTATTTTTAGCTTCGTCTGGAAGCACTTCATCAGATTTTAGTKCTTCTGTCAGGGATGGAGGAAAAAGGCTGTGTGCCATTAATGGGAAGTCGCCAAGTGCCAGGATTTCAGTCTTCTTCACTTCTTACTTCTGTGAGACTCCAGTTTCTGGCTGGCTGCTTTGGTCTGGGCACTGTAGGACATGCAGGGACCAAAGGGGAGAGTGTAAGACTGCATCACTACCAGGTGTGGATTTCAGCAGTTTCTTCTGTTTCAATAACCACGAGGGATAGAAATGTCATAGTTCTTACAGTATTTCTTTCTTTGGCCCAGGATGGTATCAGAGCAGCCAAGAGGAGTATTCAGATTGAAATCCAGGTGGCYGTGCACAAAATTTACCAGCAATTATCTGCTACATTAGAAAGAGCTCTGCAAGCTAATAAGCATCACATAGGTAAGTGAAAAGGAGATTTGCAAAGCACATGTTCTCTATATGCAGTATAACAGTTTGTATGTTTACCAAGGCAGACTTTGATATTARTGACCAGAATTYACTGAATTACCTGACTTCTTTTCCYAAAAGAGAGAAGTCTGAGTTTGTTGGCAGAGCCCAGTGGCCGTTCTTAGACCTGAGTTGTTCCGTAGTTTCACTTTGAGAAACAATGTGAAGTACAAGTAGAAAATGAAGTATTTCACCCAGTTATCCTTACCTTAGAAGATTCTAGTTTAAGATACGGCCTCAGAATACCTCTATCAYAAGTTAGATCTGTGTGATAGTCTTCCTTGGACAACCTTGACATAGAGTTACGCCGAGTTAAAGAGGAGTGTGGTAATCAGGAAGATTACCTCAAAGTGTCTGACAAGACTCACTCTCTCCTTGATAATTTAATGAATTAAATTGTATTTTTAAAATAATCTTCSTATTTTTACTCTGAACATCTTATTAATTAAAGAAATTTTGTTTCAATCTTAGAAGCACAGCAGCGTCTTCTGTTGGTGACTGTCTTTGCTCTCAGCGTACACTATCAGCCTGTTGATGTCTCCTTGGCCATTTCCACTGGTCTGCTGAATGTGCTGTCCCAGCTGTGTGGCACAGACACCATGTTAGGACAACCTCTGCAGCTGCTGCCCAAAACTGGTGTTTCTCAGCTCAGCACAGCTTTGAAAGTAGCCAGCACGAGACTACTGCAGATCCTGGCTATCACCACAGGGTGAGTGTCCCTTGCTTTTGGGAAACTTCATTGCCGAGTTTATGAAAAATCRTGTGTGAACTTTCCTTAGGATGATAAACGTTGCTCAGAATTAYATAAGTGAAGAGTGGGGAGAGGACAAGAGCAGTCACATTATTCATGGGAAAGTGGCACATAAGACTAACAAGTACTTTTCAGTTGTGTTTGCATCTGAATAGTTACAACTTTGTGGTCTGTAAACAGTGTATTTTAGTCATCCCCTATCTCAGCTTTGTGTGTAGGTGTGTTCAGTTGATGTGGTAAGACTTCTGTTCCTGTGTAAAAGTCGTATGTGTAAAACCAATACCAGTAATGTGGTAGGAGTTCTTCAGAGCAGGACTTTGTGCTTCTTTCCAGAATATGAAATAATTCTCTGAGGAATAGGGGTCTCTGCTAGACCATGGAACAGCGTGCAAAATCCTATCAATACTTTAATATTTAGTATTACTCAATAAAGAAAMCATCAGCAGAGAAAGTGTTTTCTATTTGAAGTGCGAGTTATTATTTGATATTTAGTACATACACCTTCCTTTCAGTGTTTGTACAAAAGGTTGCATTTATCTGCCAAATCTGTTATGTTAAAAAGCCCAATAATCCTACACTGAAAAAAACCCTAACTCATAGAAACTCATGGAAATTGCAGTGGAATTACGATTAATTTACAAAGTTCTTTTTCCCTAGAAAGTACTGAATAAGTATCCTTTGACTCCAAAGACCAGACATTTTAATATGTTTCAAAAGTAAGGTTARACAATAAGAATCTGAGGATGGGGAGAAGTAACCCACTGCAAGTGCTCTTCCTTGGATCAGCTCTTAAGTGCTCTGTGTCTTTKTGTGCGTGTGTGTACAGAACCTACGCTGACAAACTGAGCCCAAAGGTGGTGCAGTCCTTGCTGGATTTATTATGCAGCCAGCTGAAGAACTTGTTATCACAAGCTGGTGTGATGCTGATGGCTTCCTTTGCGGAAGGGGAAGGTGAGGAAGGTGAAGTGGAATCAAAAAAAGCGGATTTGAATGGGGATGAGAAGAGAGACTTCAGAGGTAATTATCTTGCATAATTTCTGTTACAGTTCTGAAATACCAGAAGACATAATAGAAGAAACCACTGAATGCTGAGGTCCTCATCTGCTCAGTGTATATAGATTTTTGTTGGGTCAAACTCTGTAAATTAGATTAAAGTCGTCAAATGAGTTTGTGCTCAATTCAGATTTATATAGAATTGATGTGCAAAGCTGCAAGGATAGGAGCAGGCTGAGAATAAGAATTACTTCATCTGGTTTGTAATTAGGAAGAGAGGACAGTTCTCCTTGAAAAATGAGTTGTTAGTTGTAGTGTATTTCATAAATGTGGTCATAGGAATTTAATTACCTAAATTTCAAACTGTAAATTAATACAGCTTTATTCAGGAAATGGTTGTATTTGTTTTGTGTTATGCAGTTTTGCAGTCTGAGTGGATTGCACGAAGACGACATTGCTGTGTCATATGAAGAAATCCAAAAGATTAGCAAAAGATTTTCTAAAACACTGGTGTCTTCACATAGCTTGCAGTCCCTTAATGAGCATTTTGAAATTCTGTGGAAATTGTGTTTGAAGACTTTTACATTGTAGCTTGGTTTTAAGTGTACATATGTTTTTGTTCTTGCTTTTAACAGTCTTCAATTATAAATAATGCAATGGCCAGTTAATTAATAAGATAATTAATCAGGAATTAGAATATGAGGTCTTTCCACAGAGGTCTCCCTCCCCTACCTTGACCCACAAAAGTTTAATGTTCTTTTCTCCCTCTGCCTTGCCAAGGAGCAGAAGTGAGAGCACTGCTTGGTAGGCACCTGCCAGGCAGCCAAGGCTAAGAGCCACCCACCATGTAATAGGTGATCACTGTGCTTTTACCTGCACAGGAGGTTGGTGCAGTAAGAAGGACTGTTAGTCAAGTTGTAATATTCCGGTTGTAAATGAAAACCTRTGCTTTAACTTCCTAGCTGCCCTCCGAAAGCAACATGCAGCAGAATTGCACCTGGGAGACTTCCTTGTKTTCCTGCGTAGAGTTGTGTCTTCAAAAGCAATTCAGTCCAAGATGGCATCTCCAAAATGGACAGAAGTCCTTCTTAACATTGCTTCCCAGAAGTGCTGCTCAGGTATGATCATGTCAAAATGTGCTCAATGGTTGCTTTGCATTTTGGTCATGCAGTTCCAAAARCTGAGCCCTGTTAGAGCGTGTGTGACATAGTGAATAGCTAAAACCAMTTTCAGTAGATGTGTGCAGGGGTTACACTTTGAGGTACTGGGGGTCTTGTAGCCAGGGGCAGGCCTGAAGCCAACGTCATTTTGAAATTATTGACACGTTGTTCCATCTTCAGGAGTTCCCTTGGTTGGCAATCTGAGGACCAGACTGCTTGCACTTCATGTACTGGAAGCTGTGTTACCRGCTTGTGAATCTGGCGTTGAAGATGATCAAATGGCTCAGGTCTTTATATTTTGTTACAAATTTTTTACACTCATTTCTTTACAAAGTCTCTTAAACTTATAAATGTTTCATGGTTTTGTTCAAATCAAGTGAGGTTCAGTGTAGTTGTTTGTTAATCTAAAAGCATTAAGTATTTTGACATTTATATGTGCAAAGCAAAGTTTAACAATGTCATGTTACTGTGTCCTCATGTTGGAGTTCGAATGATCTGAATTCTGTCCCAATGCCCCAGGTTGTTGAACGATTGTTCTCACTTCTGTCTGACTGCATGTGGGAGACTCCGATAGCCCAGGCCAAACATGCAATTCAAATAAAGGAGAAAGAACAAGAAATGAAGCTCCAGGTAACAATGCTTGTACTTCATAGTGTGACTGACTGCCGCTGAATTACATTTACTACAGATGTTTTGTCCTATTTCTGGTAGAAGCAAGGAGAGTCTGAGGATGAAGATGAGAATCTTCCCATCCAGGAAGTGTCCTTTGATCCTGAGAAAGCTCAGTGCTGCATAGTGGAGAATGGGCAGATTCTAACTCATGGAAGTGGAGGCAAAGGATATGGTTTAGCATCCACTGGAGTTACTTCTGGGTGTTACCAGTGGAAGGTAGATTGCACAAATGCATATTTCTTAACTTCTCTCATGCTGTTTTGGAAATGTGTTACGATTTATTAACACCAGCTGTCTGTGCTTTTCATTTATGGTAAAATTCTTGAGTAAATGACGTATTATGAGTATTATGTTAATGGATGGACTTGGTGATCTTAAAGATCTTCTCCAACCTAAATCATTCTGTGATTCTATGATTATCAATCCAAAGGGAAGAGTTTGTGGCTGCTTTTGAGCACTGATGTTTGGGTATTTCAACACACACATAACAGACTGAATGTGGGTTATGTGTTCCTGGAGGTAATGGTACCTGTCCTTAAGATCCATAGTCAGCATGTATGTGCATAGTTCTGTAAAAGTTGCCTACTGAATTATGCAGATTGAGGATTTTTTCTGTCGAAAGACATTTCATAAAACGTATCGTTTTCTTGCAAAAAGAAACATCAGCCTGACTGACAAGAACAGTGTTTAATGCATCATTTGGAGTGATATATTTTATGGTTTTACCATATAAGCTTACTGTTTTTCTTATTAAAAGCTTCTGTGAAGGACAGTTAAAACTGGACTTATATATGTGTCAGGAAGATTTTTATTGCTTTATTGTGTTAATGTGTATATTTCTGAATTTTTTCCCGTGTCTTTGTTTGCTAGTTCTACATTGTGAAGGAGAACCGAGGCAATGAAGGCACTTGTGTTGGAGTGTCTCGCTGGCCAGTGCATGACTTCAACCATCGCACCACCTCAGATATGTGGCTGTACAGAGCTTACAGTGGGAACCTCTATCACAATGGAGAGCAGACTTTGACTCTGTCAAGCTTTACCCAAGGAGATTTCATCACATGTGTGTTAGACATGGAAGCAAGAACTATTTCCTTTGGGAAGAATGGAGAGGTATTTAACATCAGTTGTTCTTTTGGTGTTTTTTTTGGCAACGGTAATATGGCATGGATAAGTGTGAGAGTTAAAATGTGGCAGTTTCAGTGCTTAGAAGATTTATAATACAGACATGACATTTTCATGTTTCATGTTTTTGCTTGGAAAGGTGTTCTAAGATTGAGGGGTTGTTCTTTTTGTTTGTTCACTAGGAGCCAAAACTAGCTTTTGAAGATGTGGATGCAGCTGAGTTATACCCTTGTGTTATGTTCTATAGCAGTAACCCAGGAGAGAAGGTAACTTAAATGTTCATCCRTGTAGGTGTACTGGTTTTGSCTGGGATAAAGTCAGTATTTGTCTTAGCATCCTGTATGGTGCTGCTTTGCATTACTGATCAAAACAGTGTTGATAATACACAGTGTTTCAATTGTTGTAATCTCTTGTAAATTGAAAATGTATTTTACTGTTTAGAATAGATTTGAAGACTTCATGTTCTACACTAAAAATTCCTTTCCCCAGAAACCAAGAAGAATGTGGTATTAGGGTTTCTAGGTAGTCTTGTATGAGAAACCATGAACTATTGTAGTTTCAGCATCCTTGAGTCTGAAGGATGGAGGTTTTGCTCAGTGTTAAGGTGGATTTCCTAGGGATCCCAAGGGAAGAAAAAAGACAGTGTTAGTAATTATTTGTATTCAGCAGGAGACTCCTGTATTTRTAAAAGAGCTTATTCAGGTATGTTGAAAAGATAACTTGTAAACCATTGTCTTCAATCCCTTAGGTGAAGATCTGTGATATGCAGATGCGTGGSACACCAAGAGATTTGCTGCCTGGTGACCCCATCTGCAGTCCTGTTGCTGCAGTGCTGGCAGAAGCCACGATCCAGCTCATTCGAATCCTTCATCGCACAGACCGCTGGACGCATTGCATCAATAAAAAAATGATGGAAAGGCTGAATAAAATCAAGACRTGTCTTAAGGAAGCAGGCCAAAAGCTGAAGAAAAGTCGCTCCGTTCAAAGTCGAGAAGAGAACGAGGTGARAGAGGAGAAAGAAAGTAAAGAGGAGGAGAAGAGCAAGCACAGCCGGCATGGCCTGGCAGAGCTTTCGGAGCTGCAGCTGAAGATGCTGTGTGTGGAGGTGTGGCCTGTCCTAGCAGTGATTGGTGGGGTGGATGCTGGGCTCAGAGTTGGAGGTCGATGTGTCCACAAGCAAACCGGCCGTCATGCCACCCTGCTGGGAGTGGTGAAAGAGGGCAGTACCTCTGCCAAGGTCCAGTGGGATGAAGCAGAGATTACCATCAGGTATGCCCATTTCCTGTGCTGTTCACAATCTAGTGGTAGTGGTCTGTGGTTGGAAATCTTCAGAAATAATATATATTTTATATTAGAGTCATGCTGATCAATTATTTTAACTTTAGACTTCAGTGGTGTTGAAATTGAGGCTACCATGAAGTAGTGTTGATTCATTCTCAGACCTGCCTTAGAGAGCTCAAGGCTGAAAGGAGATGCTCCTTATTCCAGCTGTCTTGCAGACATGYCTTCAAAGAGAAAGCACCTGGAAGGAAACTTTGAAATTAAGCTTCTCTGAGCTTTTTGGTGCTCTCACAGGAATTGCCTGTGTTTTTGTGTGGAAGAGATTTGACTAACCTAATTTCTTTAACTCTTGCCTAGCTAATGCTAAAGAAGTCTTTTGAAGAAATTTAGCAATAATTTTTTTTCTGCCAGTTACAATTACATTCTGAAAAACTGAGGTCGCTTTACTCTCAGAGCTGTTGCACCATTATATCTGTTTTRTCTTTGTAAAGGCTGTTGTGACTTTTAATTAAATATACTGAAGTGCAGTTGATTTAGTTCCAGTATAAATTCTTTCAAGTATGCCCATTTGACAGTACAGCCTTAAACTAAGTGTGGCCTTAAAATAATTTGAAGCTTTATTTGAGTSAAGTAATACAGCACTTGAACATAGGCAAGCTCTTAGTAAAGCACTGAATCAGGTTCAGAATATTCCTTCTTAGTTAAAACCAGGCTAAAGCTTGCTTTCAAATAGAAGTTTACACTGTAAGATGGAAAAAAAAAATTGGGATAATAAAAYGAAGATTTAAAAATCCTTTATCTGCTGGATGTATGGAAAATACAAGGTGTATGGAAATACAGGCTAGTGAATTTTTTTCCTACTTCCAGTGAAAATTAGTCAAGTGTAACAGTCCTGAATAGTACCAGAAAATATCATTGCATATAGATAGACAGATAGATAAATGTGTCTGTTGGGCTTTCCCACCTGTGTTTTTCAAAGGTCAGTGTCCTCACCAGGTGATGTGTCCTGACACAACAGAGACAGAATTGTCTTGAGCGCTCAGTAGTGTGCTGCTGGTGATGAATAGTTGAGGTCAATCGATGCTTTTCCTTGATGTTTAAAAAGTTTTTTTCATAAGCTTTTATACCTATTCAGATTCAGGTATAATGATAATATTTGCCTTAAGGTAGTTTTTCTCAATAGAAGTCTGTTAATGTGTTTCTAATAAATAATACAGCCAGAGCCTGTGTCAGCACAGAATGGATAACTTCTGTGGGGCATCTGGGTTTCAGTGCTCGTTCTTGAAAACCTGTGTATGCTTTGTTGCAATTGCTTTGAAACCATATCTCCCTTTTTCTGATCATAACCTCATTTTCCCTGTTTGCATTTAATTTTTAGAATCGGTTTGTTTTATTAAATATATTTTACATCTTATTTGCCTACATTATTTCCTGTACTTTCCTCCTGTCTCTCCCTCACTTGCTTTTTCCTGTGTCATTCTGATCTTTATTAAAGCTTCCCAACTTTTTGGTCGCCTAGTGATACTCCATTGTATAATCTGGAGCCCTGTGAACCACTGCCTTTTGATGTTGCAAGATTTCGTGGGCTGACAGCTACTGTGTTGCTGGACCTTACCTATCTGACTGGCATTCACGAAGATTCGGGGAAGCAAAGCACCAAGAGACATGAGAAAAAACACAGACATGAATCTGAAGAWAAAGGGGAAATGGACCAGAAAATGGAGGGTGATGTTGGATCAGATACACGATTAGGCCAAAGTGCTGATGAYAACAAAGGACACGGTGCCACAACCTCTAAATCAGAAAATGAAATAGTTTCCTTYTCTTTAGAACCATCAGCACTAGGTATGGAATCCCAACACCAACCTGCTGAAGGAAGAAAAAAGAATCAYGAACACACCCCAAGAAGTCATGATATAGTGCAGTCAGAAATTCGAGCTGTCCAGCTGTCTTACCTTTATCTTGGTGCTATGAAGTCACTTAGTGTTCTTCTTAGTTGTAGTAAGTATGCAGAGCTGCTGTTAATCCCCAAAGTGCTGGCAGAAAACGGTCACAACTCTGACTGTGCCAGCTCGCCGGTGGTTCACGAGGACGTGGAGATGCGGGCGGCGCTGCAGTTCCTGATGCGGCACATGGTGAAGCGCGCCGTCATGCGCTCRCCCATCAAGAGAGCGCTGGGGCTGGCTGACCTGGAACGGGCACAAGCCATGATCTACAAAYTAGTGGTTCATGGGCTGCTGGAGGACCAGTTTGGTGGCAAACTTAAACAAGGTACATTTGCAAATTATCTTAAAATGAATGGTACCAGTGATAATACAGTTAACATGGTCTTGTCATTTTGTAGTGGCTATACTGTGGAGGAATCTGAATTGGACAGAGAAATTTTGCAAAGCTTGGTTATCTGTTTTACAGATAGAATGCTTTTTTGCATTTTTCCTAATACCTTATATTCCTATTTCCTTATTATTCACTAAAAAGTGAATGCATATCAGTCAGAAATAGAGGTTTTTAACATGTCTTCAATACTTCTAGTAAATAAATGGTACCGTATACACTTGTCAGGAGGATTTGCACTTCTAAACAAACCAGAAAAACCGTAAAAAATGCTACTTGCGCAGTTGAGTTAAAAATAGCTTTACAGTTAATCAAGTCTGTTTTTATATCTAAGATCTCTTCCCCTTTTGCCTGTTTTGAGAGTAATCTTAGCTGTTACAACCATAAATCTAAATATCATGAAGTCTAGTGTAAGTAAATGATTTGTTTGCTATTTACCTCGTATTGCTGTGAGTGGACTGTTTCTTTTACAYGAGCCCCTGAGTTACTGGCAGAAGTATGTGTATGCTGTGCATTTCTGCATACCCTTTCTTTCTCTGGGGAGCATTTTAAATAATGATAGGTGTTTTGGAAAGTTGGAAGTTTAACCATGGCTACTATTTTGAAATACAGAATTATATTAAGGCTTCCTTAACATCCTTTTTTCTGTTCCAGAAGTGGAGCAACAAGTAGAAGAAGGTGATCAGTCTCAGCAAGCCCAAACACCAGTTACAACCAGYCCTTCTGCTTCTAGCACAACATCTTTCATGAGCAGCTCTCTGGAGGATACCACCACTGCTACTACYCCAGTAACTGATACAGAAACAGTTCCAGCTTCAGAATCACCTGGTGTTATGCCTCTCAGTCTTCTGAGGTAAAATACCCTATCAGCATATATGATTTTCAAGGTGTATGGAACCAGTTTTATGGTTTATATATAACAAATGTCTCAGCTGCCTGAGCCTTTGACAGTGCTGTCAAAAACTGYCTCTGCAGAGGATGCAGTTTAATGTTACTGTGCCTTGCAGGTTTTGTGTTTTTTATTAGAAAGCTATTAAGTTCTTACTATGGACTGTATATAAATATAATACCTGAATTATTGAAGGAAAAAAAAATTCCCTAAGTTGTCCCTCACTTCTCATGTTTATTTGGTRTASTTTAAATTATAAATCTGAAATTCTRTATTTTTAATGGATGTTTGATTCTCAAACTAGAATAAGTTTTATTTGATTAGCTTACAGGTGACATCCTGTAAGCTAAGATGTTTCAGCTTGCCCTTACTTACTGAAATGGAAAATAAAACTACTGAATTTGCAGAGGCAATATGTGTTGTTGAARGAAATCTGCTTTACCTTGCATAGAATCCTTTTCTAAGTGTATTAATTCATAGAAGTTTTGCAGAAATAATTTGATAAAAGTTAAAATGTACTAGGACAGTGAAATCAAATACTCACCTGATTTATTAGTCAGCCTGAGTTCTGAACAAACCATGGAAATGGAAAAARTATTTATCTTTTCTCTCCTAGGACAGCTCCTGGTCTGTGAAGGGTTTTTTTATGTGCATGCTTAGAATGTAACTGTATAGATAAAGTTAAAAGGAATGAGCTTTGCCTCAGTGTATGTGTTTTGTCTTACCCTTTAAAACTCAATTGCATAAAGTAGGATTTGCCAAGTGCACTCTAATTTGATGTATTTGTTGTGTCAGACCTTTGTCAGCATGGTTCTGTGTAATATAAATGTATACTGTTCTTTTTTCAAGGCAAATGTTCTCCAGTTATCCTACCACAACTGTACTTCCAGCACGACGTGCTCAGACTCCTCCAATATCTTCTTTACCAACATCTCCTTCAGATGAAGTTGGAAGGAGACAAAGTTTGACCTCTCCTGATTCCCAGTCTGCAAGGCCTGCCAATCGCACAGGTAAAGCGGGCAGTGGAGATAGGTGTGGAGACAAGTTAGTAAAGTCACAGGAGTTCAGGCACTGTGTTTCAAGAGATGGAAGCCCAACAGAATTTCATTTCAAGGCAAACTAATATGCAAAGCATTGTTGAAAACCTTTCAGTGAGTATCTTAGGGTAAACAATACAGATAATATCGTTGTAGGCTTTATCGAGCAATCATGAGTTTTTAAAAGCTGTGGATTGGATTACAAACTGCATGTATAAAACMATAATGAAGTATAATTGGTAATTACTTCAAAATGTTCATCTGATTTGGCTTGTTTCCTTGGTTGTGTGCCGCTGTTAAGTGCACTGATTTTCTAGCTTTTGCTAGATCCCATACCACACAGAAAACAAGAATTGATGTATTTTATGATCCGTGCACSAGTACTTTTCATTCTTGTTGGGGGATTTAGTGGGTTCATGTGTTGCATAGCAACCGGTCTGCTCAGTTTCAAGTCTCCTTTTTTTTTCTTTTGATTATGGGATGACTTGCTTCTAGTCATGATAGTGTCTTTACAGCAGTGTTTGTTTGTTAATACATTTTTGCCTTCACTGATCAGACATCACTTTTATGGCAAGTAATAAACTGTGGTTTTGGGGCAGTAACTGACCCCTTTAGAGTCCCCTGAAGAACTCTCTGCTCAGAAATAYAGCCATCATCCATGAAGAGACTTTTCAGATACCTTACCAGCTTAGCTGAGGTCTTTTTCTCTTAAAAGGAATGTTTGGTGACCTCATCATTTGGGAATCTTAATTATTTGGTCAAGGATAACTTTATCTAGGCTACCTAAATATAGATCAGATAGATAATTTGATACAGTTCAAAATGGAACAATAGAAATTTCTTCAATATTTCTTGTGTAGCATCAGTATCCTACTTGATCAGAGTTAGTCAACATGATCTGTGTTACAAATAAGAATGAGCTGTATCTGGTTTTGTTATAGAAAATATCTTACTTTGTGGCAAGTAATTGAGAGAAAAGTTGAGAGTAGTTGTTCCCTTAGTTGATATATCAAAGTAATGTGTAATAAAGCAGCACTGGAGAAAGATTTATGTGCTTTACATTTATCATTTTCTGTCTTTTAAGCTTTGTCTGATCCAAGCAGCCGACTTTCAACATCYCCTCCTCCTCCTGCCATTGCTGTTCCCTTGCTAGAAATGGGTTTCTCCCTCAGGCAGATTGCAAAAGCTATGGAAGCTACAGGTAATCTATAGCTATAATACCAGTTGAAACTGAAAAATTGGACACACATTAAACACTTTCTTTTCAATAGAATACTTAATTTTTAAGTTCTATAACCATCTGTGTGGAAAACCAGATTGATTTGTTTTCTAACCATCAGTGCTAAAATAGAGCTCTGAAGTGTGGTTTTCCTGCTTTTAGGTGCCAGAGGAGAAGCAGATGCACAGAATATCACAGTGCTGGCCATGTGGATGATAGARCACCCTGGAAATGAAGATGATGAAGAGCCCCAGTCAGAGGGGACTGCAGAGTCACGGCATGGGACAATWGTCTCTGGAAGTGGTGGGAAATCTGGTGATCATTGTTATTTGCAATCTCCAGGTGATATCCCTTCTGCTGATGCCACTGAAATGGAGGAAGGCTTTAGTGAAAGGTAAAATAATTTTCTTGTAATTGTTTGTAATGTGTTCCTGAAACTGGAAATCTCACTAATTCATTGTTGCTGACAGAGTTTTACTTTTTAGTGCAGCTTTTCAATTTTTTTACAGCATGAGTAGCAGCCAAGAGGCAGTTAAATTAGGTGTACATGGTGCATTKATTTTCCTTTTATTACTGTTTATCTGCAGAACTGGGGAAGAATGTAACTGAGCATGTTTTCTTCACAACAAAAAAAAAAGAGGGCTTATGGTTGCATTTTAACTAAAAGACCTAAGTAACAAAGAAAATTCCATTAAATTCATGTTTTGCCAAATTCATGTTTAGGGTCAAGGGTGAATTGACTCAGACAACAACCACAGAGATGTTGATTTTATTTCTTTTAAAGAGGAGAAAAAAAAACTAGTTCTAGCTGAGTTAACCTAGAATAAAATGAGTGCTCTCCCAAAATTTCTGCTGGGTTTCGGCACTCTGGAGGATCAAGTAGGTGTTGGCATGACCACATCTAATTTCTTTGAGGGAAATCTCACTATCAAAAAGACATTATATATGTGTTCATTGAAACCGAAGATTCTTGAATTCCAAATTCCTTTTTTCTTATTTCATTAAAGAAAGGAAAACATGCTAATARATATGACTTAGTTACTGTGTGTGGTTGCTTAAAACTTGGTTTGATTTGCCTGTAATTATGAATTCCTGTAGCCCTGATAATATGGATCACGTGGATAATGCAGCTGCTGCAAGTGGACCTCCCTCTCGAAGTCGGTCAGCTGTCACACGGAGACACAAATTCGATTTAGCTGCCCGAACRTTGCTGGCACGTGCTGGTAAGGGACTGAAAGAATTCCAAGGGCTGGGCTTATCCAGGAAATGAGTAGGAGTGGGACTGGGACTTAGCATGATATTTAGAAAACACCTTCTCTTACATGTGCCAGTATATATGTAAGAGTTTTAAGTAGATCTTTTTAGCAGAAGAGTTGAAAACAAAAACGAAATTGAAAGTCCAGCCATCTCTCTGCCATGGAAAATAAAAGTCCTCTTTTCTTGTTTCTCTCTTTTCCTYCCTTGAGCGGGATTGTACCGCTCAGTGCAGGCCCACAGGAACCAGAGCCGCAGGGAAGGGATCTCCTTGCAGCAAGACCCAGGGGCACTTTACGACTTCAATTTGGATGAGGAGTTGGAGATTGACCTTGATGATGAAGCAATGGAAGCTATGTTTGGGCAGGACCTGGCTAGTGATAATGATATTCTGGGAATGTGGATCCCAGAGGTACTGGATTGGCCTACCTGGGTGTGTGTGACTGCAGCGGGGGCTGCTTTAACTTACGCTTTTTGCATGCTCATATTTTGAAATTTAAAGTAACATGTGTATGCTTATAGCCTGTTTGAAAATACCTTACTAAAYGCCAGCAGTGCTTAAAATCTTCTTGTATTCTGTAGCATCACTTCTAGATTAAGAACAGTGATTTCTTGTGTTTCTTGCTCTGCATTTCCACGTATATGTGGTTTTTCTTCTCCCTCCCCTTAAAGATTAGAACAGAATTAGTATAGTTGTTCTGATAATACCAATTAGAAATTAAGTAGGTGTTTCAGCTGGCTTAGCTGTGTGAGATAACAAACAGAGTCATAAACGTTTTTTCTCCTGCTACTACTGTTAGTATCTTATCTGTAGCAACATCTTTTGCACTTAAATCAATTTTTCTTAATTGTGTTATGTATTTCATTGTCTGGGAAGGATGTGGTGACAGTCCTCACTGAATTGTYGTATAKAGCAYTAAAAAACTMTTTGGAAGACAARTATAATAACATCMGTTTGTTAATCTTTGGATTATTYGTGTCAAATTAGACRAACAACCCATCAGACTCAGCTTTTCATCCCCTAATTACAATTTTACCTAACTCTGATGTGGAAGCAAGTATCTGTATGCATATATAATTTTTCAGAGCTCTTGTTTCACTGACACATCTCAGTGAAATTATTGACTTAGGACAGAAATGTAATTATAAAATATGAACTTCACATTGAGATAAAACCTTGATATTTGCTGACATGTGGTAATTGTTACTGYRCAGTGCATGTAAAATCTCATTAKCAGAAACAAAAAAAGGAKTCTTTTCAATTATCAGAAACAAAAAAAGGATTCTTTTCCTTTTTTGATCTGGTTTCAGACAGGTCCTTAGGAGAACCAGATAAAGACAATTGAATGTGATAGGTTTGCAAATAGAAAGTGGTGTTGTCAAGAATTTTGAGTCAATCTGAAATGAAATAGGAAATTGTCTACTCTGAAACTTCCAAATGTTTTTTCTGTTCTGAGATGGTCTTCTCTTCACTGTGTCATGAATTTTATGTTCTTTGCTTTGCTTTTGTACAAGTCAACCCTATAAATACCACTCTGTGACAGAAACGTGCAGGGACACCCACTAAGAATATTGGCATGTTTTATATCTAAGGTGAGGTATTTATTCTGTACAAATAATGTGCAAATCTTCCTGTGCAGCACGTTTGTGAATCTGAAGACAGAGAAGAAGTGGTGGTTTGTGAGCTGTGTGAGTCCAGCGTGGTCAGCTTCAACCAGCACATGAAGAGGAACCACCCAGGCTGCGGGCGCAGCGCCAATCGCCAGGGCTACCGCAGCAACGGCTCCTACGTGGACGGCTGGTTTGGGGGCGAGTGTGGAAGTGGAAACCCCTACTACTTACTGTGTGGCATCTGCAGGGAGAAGTACTTAGCCCTCAAGAGTAAATCTAAAGCATCCACTTCTGAAAGGTACAGAAAAGGAAACACTGGATAAAAAAATGAAACAAACTTGTGTAAAAGCCATCGACAGTTAAAAAATTTGATTCAAGAGATAAAAATTCCTAGCAGGATTTTCTGGTACTTAATATCATTCTCTGTATTCACCAAATGCATATTTAGGAAAAAAAAAAAAAGGTTGACTTCATATTTCTGTTTTTTAAATGTAAAGCAAGGAATAATTTCTTGGGATGTTGCCTACTTCCTAGTGGCTTGAAAACTCTTTACCAGCTTTCTCTGACAATTCCACTATTTTTAATGGACCTTTTACACCTTAGTACTGCAAAGTGCATCCCCCTTCCACACACACTTTTAGAAGCCCTTTTCTCTGTTACTGGCCATTTCTGGAATCATTCATAAATACATGTAGACTTAACAGTAAAGTTAGACTAAATAGGGAACCAAATWAAAATCGTTAATTAGAGCCACTCAGTAATTCTCACTATCTTTTCAWACAGGTACAAAGGCCAGGCTCCTGATCTGATAGGTAAACAAGACAGTGTCTATGAAGGTATGTTTTGAAGTTGCAAAGGGTTTTGTTTTTTCAGAAAGGTACTTTYGTGCAAATAAACCTAAAGGTATATTTTAAAATCTTCCAGTGAGATAAAGTATTTTACTTTTAGGGAGATTGTTTTTGTTCAAATCAGAAAACCAGTGACTTCTTTCCCATGTCTTTCATGTAAGCAGCTGAAATGGCAGATACCTAACGTGGGGTGATAAGGTATTATGAGGAGATAYTATGTGCACTGCACATACAAAGCCTTATGCTCAAATATCTTGCTTCAGCTGCCTTTGTGGGAGAAATTAAGTAGTGTAAGGTAGTGTCCTAGAAGTTTGCCATTAGTCTTGTTCTTAATTTTTCTCCTTTTGTCCAAGCTGAGAGTGTCCTGAGGGTGGCTTTCACTTCAAACAGATTATTTCTTGTGTCTGTAGAAAACCTTTCCTAGGTGGTTCTKTGATTCTGGTTCTTTCTGTAGCTCCTATGATCACAATTGTGTRATTTACCACATTTGTCTATTTGAGACTAAATGAGTGCTCCAGTACTTAGGGCAGGTGTGTCTGCTGTAGATCAAAGGTGTTCTGATTCTGCTGTGTGTGGAGTGAGAGAGAGCAGGAGAGATCAGTAAATATAAGTTCACTTGTGTGTAAATGGTTGGCAAGTGAAGGAAGTGTCTCACTGAATTGCAGTTAAAGTGGTTTTTCTTTGTTGTTTGGGGTTTTTTTTTATTCCCTGGGAAGGAAAAGTAAAAGCCTGGCTGTACTGTTATAACCCATGAGGTAATGCATGCTTTTTTGATAAATATGAAGATGAGAAATTTCTGTCTTAATTATTCAGTCTGCTGGAATACACACTTGTTACCATAATTTRAAGCACAACTGTATGTCTGCACTTTTCACTGTATGTCAGGTTTTGGAGCTGTCTTGTGCTATATCTGGTGACCTGTAACATCTGTGTTTCTAAAGAACAGCTAGTTTGATATGTCAGAGAATCTTCCATAAAACTTCTGTGCAGTATAAAGATCAAATTGAATAGAGAGAGGCAAGAGTAGGATTTTGTTTTTCTGATTTACTTTGTTGTGTCTATGTCAACATCAGAAGATGAGTTTTTAATGCTGTTGTGCTGTAGATTACAGTACACATTTTATATCTTGTACTTTTTTTTAATTAATTGAACTTATTTAATATTTGAGCTTTTTTAACGTCTGATKATATTTCTCCAATTCTAGAAGACTGGGATATGTTAGATGTAGATGAAGATGAAAAGCTGACAGGAGAAGAGGAATTTGAATTGCTGGCTGGACCTCTTGGGTTAAATGATCGACGCATTGTACCTGAACCTGTTCAGTTCCCTGACAGTGACCCTCTGGGKGCTTCAGTTGCAATGGTCACAGCCACCAACAGTATGGAAGAAACTTTGATGCAAATAGGTACATTTAAAATGCATTTAATTTAAAATAATAATATCAATGGCGAGAACAGCAGCAACAAGAATAATGGTACTACTATCACCTCCRCCTCCCCTTTGATGTGGTTTTTCTAGAGACAAGGCCTGAACATTCTGACAGTATTTCCTGCCTGCCACCATGAGGAAGTGAAGACAGGCTCTAAATTGTCTGTTAAATACAGAGGAACTAGAGAGAGAAGTGTCAGGCATTAGGAATTGACAAAAGGCTTGAATTTTGTTAATAAAATTTGTGACCATAGTCCAACAATGGGTGGCAGTAACATGTTTTGCAGAACTCAATGAATGGATTTAATATGGGGCTTAAAAGTAGTCCTCTCTGATGGGAAAGGGAACCAGAGGAATTAAGATTAACTATGTGGAGTTGTGCTCATGTATCTTTGAAAAGAATGAATAATAAAATTATGAAGTATATTTCAGGTCATTATCATTGTCGTTCTGTATGTATGAAACATTGAAAAATGAATGATAACTTAGGCCAGCTTTGCTTCTGTGCTTATTACTATAGGATGATATTTTGCTTTTCTTTAAACACTAATGCAAACCATCATTATTTCCAAGGCTGTCATGGCTCGATAGAAAAAAGTTCTTCTGGCAGGATAACTTTAGGAGAACAAGCAGCTGCCTTGGTAAATCCACAYGACCGTGTCATGGCTCTCAGAAGAGTGACAGCTGCTGCCCAAGTGCTGCTGGCAAGAACGATGGTTATGAGAGCGCTCTCTCTTCTGTCTGTCAGGTTTGTGGCATCCTTGGCAACMCTTGCACCTTTCCCTTTGGAACCAGTTCTGTTTGATAAGGATGCAGTTTTAAACTAACTGGGGAAGYGATTCTCATTTATGTACTTACATAATACTGCTAAGAGAAAAATGTGTTGATTTTGTTCTTTTTCACCAAGAGCTTTCMTCTCCATGTTCACAGTGGTTCTAGCTGTAGCCTGGCAGCTGGTCTGGAATCCCTGGGCTTGACAGACATCCGCACTCTGGTCCGTTTGATGTGCCTGGCAGCAGCAGGGAGGGCAGGGCTGTCCACCAGCCCATCCACTGTGTCCAGCTCCACTGAGAGGTCCAGGGGCATCCACAGCAAAACCAGCAAGCCCATCTCCTGCCTTGCCTACCTGAGCACTGCAGTTGGCTGTTTGGCATCAAACACTCCCAGTGCTGCAAAGCTGCTGGTGCAGTTGTGCACACAGGTAGGACTTCAGTACTTTAGGCTACTTTGATCATGTGTGCTTTTACCCTCTCAATGGGATGAGACTGCCTTCGGTTTGAGGATCTCCTTAGTCCTTGTTTATGGCTTTGCATAGGGGTATGTTAGATTGTTGGGAAAAATCAAGTAACTGTCTTTGCTGAGTACTCTTTTCAAGGGGAAAATGATTGTGCTTTTTGTGTTTACAGGGCTTTTCTGTTCAGGTTTTGGTTTTCTAATTGAATCTATTCTATGTAGAGCACAAGAGAAAAAAATCTATTTAAAAATCTATAAAAATCTAAAAAAAATTAAAAAATCTATAAATTTATAAAATCTAAAAATATATTCTATGTTTGATTTATGCAACTGAAAATATTTCTTAATTTCGTAGTTCTGTTTGTTATGGTTATTTATCATCTTCTATTATTATTTTTTAGAATTTGATTTCTGCAGCAACTGGTGTGAACTTGACAACAGTTGATGATCCAATTCAGCGAAAATTTTTGCCAAGTTTTTTAAGAGGAATTGCAGAAGAAAACAAACTTGTCACATCTCCAAATTTTGTGGTTACTCAAGCACTTGTAGCATTGTTGGCTGACAAAGGGGCCAAACTGAGGCCAAATTATGATAAAGCTGAAATTGAAAAGAAAGGTATGATATGGCTTTGTTTTTAAATACTAATCATTAGTTCTTCAGTTCCTCGTTTATATTTAGGAGAGAGGCTTGCTAGAATAATGTATAAATAGATGCACTCTCAAAAATGTACAAAACCTGTTTTGATCAAAGGAGTSTTATGATTTATGGCACACATTTTACTTAGAAATATGATCTTATTCCATAACTGCATGTTTCACTACTTTAARAAAAAGTCTGAATGTGTGTATTCAAAGCCATAGAGCTGAGACACTAAGTCTGGTTGTGCCTCCTGATGAAATTTAAGGAGGATAACAGCTGGTTGCTACTACCCAAGTGCAGTGTCCRAGGCAGAAATTTGTGCTGCTTCTGCCTCGAGAGGTGAGGGAGCACAAAGCAGCTGTTGTGCTTTTCCCCCAGGCTGTTGCTGTGACAGAGAGGGAAGGACAGGGCAGTGACAGTGGCAGRTCTCTGTCAGAGGCTTTTCCTCTTCAGAAAGCACTTGCTCTTTGAACAACCGTTTTCCAKATGGTGGGGAACAGGCTACTTACAGTTCTATTCTTAAGGGTTTTTTTGTGAAAGTTGAACTGGGGTTATTTTTCTGTTAGGATCAGAAAGGGTGTTCTAATAGTTGCCAGGTTTGCAATGTTYTGATAAGATGCTCGTTAATCTCTTTCTGGAAATGCTGGCTATTGCTGTGTTGGTGTGTGTAACTCTGTGTGGTACTCATCTAGGCATCATCTCACTGTTTTGTCTAAGCAGGTTTAATTGCCCATTTGTATGCCCATCCTTCCTATGATCCCTCTGCTGTAGGCCCTCTGGAGCTGGCTAACGCGCTGGCSGCGTGCTGCCTGTCATCGCGCCTGTCCTCGCAGCACCGCCAATGGGCGGCGCAGCAGCTCGTGCGCACGCTGGCCGCGCACGACCGCGACAACCAGAGCGTGCCGCAGACCCTCGCCGACATGGGCGGAGACCTGCGCAAGTGCTCCTTCATCAAGCTCGAGGCTCACCAGAACAGGGTAAGCACAGGCCCCCGGGACTCTTAGGTACAGTACAGAGAAAGTATTGCCCGTCCGATGCACAGAAACGCTCAGCTTCTTTATTGAAGGGGCCRTGAAAGTGTTCTTATGGTACACAAAATCAGCAGAATCACCCTGAATATTTCCTCAGGCTACATCCTAATTTGCATTATTTTTTTTGTCACAGTAGTTAACATCCATGTGCAGTCTTCTATGCAATAGCAACCTGTGTAGGGTGTATATGAAGGTGGGCATCCATGGGTGTGTATGAAGTGTGGCATCCTTATCAAGCCTGCTTAATTGCAGTAAATAATGCTGTAAAAGTAGAAAGATAAATCTAGTTTGATTGTTAGAGAGTATTTCAATAACTGTATCATTGGTTAGTGTTTGCTTAATATTAATGGTTGGATGTTAGGAAAAAGTTCTTTACAGAAAGAGTGATAAAGTATTGGAATGGGCTGCCTGGGGAGGTGGTGGAGTCAGCATCCCTGGATGTGTTTAAAAAGAGATTGGATGTGGCACTTGGTGCCATACTTTAGTTGAGGTGCTAGGGCGAGTTAGACTCGAAGATCTTGTAGGTCTCTTCCAACCCTAATGATRCTGTGATTCTGTGATACCTAGGTTTAAATTCCAGTTTTGCCATGATTATTTTGGTATTTTTAGGTCATGACATGTGTTTGGTGCAATAAAAAAGGACTTTTGGCAACAAGTGGAAATGATGGCACCATCAGAGTGTGGAATGTGACAAAGAAGCAATATTCACTGCAACAGACGTGTGTGCTCAACAAGCTGTAAGTTGAAACTTTACAGTAGMCAGATATTTAATTTAAGCTGTACTTGTGCAAGATGATGAAAACAGTCAACCCTGCAGTATCTTCTGCGCTTAAAATCTCTCATTTGTTTTCTCTTGCTATGTTTATGGCATGCAGAATAAATAGCTTAAAACTGAAAACAGAACTTAAATATCAGTCTGCTACGAGTCTGTTATACAGACAGCAKGTCAAAGCTATTTGAGAACACCCTAATTAATTGATATAAGGAGAAACAGGTAAAATAAAAACTAATTTTTCTGGTACTAAAAGCAGTAAAAAATGTGGCTGTTGTGTATGATCTTAAGGGCAGTTAAATGTATCAGTGACCTGGTTAGAGTTAGACAAAGCAGACTTTAAAATAGAATTTTAAAACAGTATATCAACATTGTAACAGGAGGAAGAATTTAAAGTAGAATTGATAGCAAGATGTGCTTCTTTAATTTCTTGTCCAAGCTAGTGTTTCACTTCATAACTTCCCMGAAAACTCTGCCTTCGCTGAAGATCTTAAATTTGAGCAATAATTAGGTAAAGGTAAAGAGTTTCCATTTGAAACCTAACTTGAAATTCACTGGAAATAACTAGTATCACATTCTGTAATTTGAAGTAGTTTTAGAGGTAATATAGTACTATGAGCAAAAAAAGGTATTATGTAAATCTCCAGTGATGGCACATCTCCAGGTTCCAGCTCAAATACTTTATGAGTTCTGTGTTTTCCTGTGTGATTAAAGGAAATACCCTCTTAATTTCATTACTTTATTCTATTACAGAGAAGGTGATTCTGAGGAAAGTCTGGGGTCACCCAGTGACCTTAGTTTATCTCTTGTTTGTTGGAGCATCAGTGGCAAGTACCTGGCTGGAGCTACAGAAAAGATGGTGAACATYTGGCAAGTCAATGGTAGGTTCTTAACTCCCTGTGGGCTCTTCGTGGTGCAGTGTATTCCTGGGGGAGCTGCTCAGTCACTGCCTGTGTGCTTACCCAGTGTTTGTCTGCCCAGTTTAAATGCCTGCCATCTCCTACAGTGAATTGGGAGCCTGTTCAGTCAGAGAAAGGCATTAACCCCAAATGAACGTGGGATTTACATCTTTGAGAAGAAGACTTTYAATCCCTGTCATTTGTRATCTTGGAAGCTTTRTTCTGTTGCTTTGCACTTAGGAAAATCACCAGTTACCCTGCCCATGGTAATGGATAGTCCCCAGGAGAAGTGTGAATTTATTGAGTGCTGAAGCATTCAGCTTCCTTTCTTAACAAAACTGTAACTTGAATGATAATTGAGATTTGTTACCTGGATTTTGTGTCTGCATGGATTAGTGAATCATTGCTTTGTATTCTTGTAACTTAGAGGAATTTTTAGTATGTCCTAGCTCTAAATAAGGTCTCTAAGAGAAAAAAAAATCTCTAAGATTTTTTCTTTTCCYATGGAAAGTATTATTGTTTTCTTTTCTTTATGAAGATGAAATAGTATTAAAAGACATTTTGGTCTCCTAGGAGGAAAAGGCTTATTAGATCTTCAGCCTCACTGGGTATCTGCTCTAGCCTGGCCAGAGGAAGGGCCAGCTGCAGCATGGACAGGAGATGCTCCTGAATTATTGTTAATTGGGCGCATGGATGGATCTCTGGCTCTTATTGAAGTGGTRGATATTTCAGCCATGCATCGGCTGGAACTGGAACACTGCTACAGGAAAGATGGTAAGAGACTGGATCAGTGTTTGAAATCAAAATTGTGAACACCTTTTTATWAAGCAAGTATATAGTCTTTTTGCACTGTTGTTTGTGGGATGTACCTTCTGGTTCATGGAAAGACAAAAGTCTGTGACATCTCCACCTGCACCCTGATTCCTCCCACAGCAGAGGCAAACAGTTTGTAGCAGCCTGGTCAAATCCTGCCGTTCCTTGCCATTGTGGACAATCAGTAGAGATCCTGCGCAGTGTCTGCTTTGTCTACCCACAGCATATAATCAGTATCATTTGCATTCCTGAATGATCGCATTTTTCCTTTATAGTTCCAGTCTCACAGGACATCAAGTAGCACATCTTTGGTGGCATGATTGTGGGGTTTTGCATATTGCGTCTTCATGAAGTTTACAGGGTTTTGTTTTTTTGGCAGAATCAAGTGAAGCAGTATCTACTTGTTAAGAAAAGCAAGTTGTTTTCAGTGCTTTTTTTAGGAGCATCCCTATCTCAGATACTTGTATAGGATTCAGTCTACCTTTTGTTTTTTTTTTTCTGCCCTGGTATAGAGTTCTTTTCATTATGCCAGGAATATAGATTCAGTTATTTTAATAAAAAGAAAAATGAGAAAACAAGTACAAAATAATCAGTTTCAGATACTCAGTTTTACCTTTACCGTATAAATTCAATAATTTTTTCAGACCAAAAGTATGTTGAGTGACCTTAGTGGTGGGGAACATATGTACTTCATAGTTTAGACAACTGCACTGCAAAAACCTCTTTGGCAGGAGTGAAGTTCAGTTTAGTTTAATGAATGTTTGTGTTGTCTGTTCACGTAGTGTCTGTCACGTGCCTGGCCTGGTTCAGTGAGGACAGACCATTTGCTGTTGGCTATTCAGATGGAAAATTGCTCATAGGAACAAAGGAGCCAACTGAGAAAGGAGGAGTCGTTCTCATCGATGCACATAAGGTAGAGCTAGTCTGTGTAAAACCAGTGTAGGATTTTTGAAGGTGAAATTTGTTTAAGCTGTTCTTTCTGTTTGAAAGCTATTTATTAAGACAAGTGCCGTTTAAAAGCTCACACCTATTTCTGATACGCATATTAACTTGATGTATTTTAGATGTTATTTAATGTATTTTAAAGAAATAGTCTACCAAATGTAAAAAAAAGGAAAGATAAATTTGATAACCTATTTTGCTATCAGAGAYTGAAGTGTATGTACATACAGTGACAGGAGTGAATTAATCACACAGTTGTGCATGACTGGATTTAAAAGATTATTTGTTTTAATTGGTAAAAGTGCTCATAATAATTTGTAATTTTGGTCATGTCACATGATCAAAAATTTTGTTTGGTCTTKTGCAGAGGAAAAGGTGTTTTTGTAAATATGCAGTTGCAAAGGTTTAGAACCTTTGCTTGGCCAGTACGTAGTGAAGAATAGTTCATAGTCCGTGAATTATTTGTTAGGCTGAGAGTTCCTCAAATGTAGGGTGTAGTGAGAGCATCATCAGTGTTTCTGTGAGCTGCTCTGGATGTGTGAAGCGGGGCAGTCCCAGAAGGGAGCACACTGTGGTCATGTGTCTGTGCTTGCCTTCTTGCTGTGGGCTGTTTCCTRCCTCAGACTCTAAGCTACATCTGGCCCATTGCCTAAAATGTTCCTGAACCATGTACCATGACAGTAATTTGTACTACAGTTTCATAATATAAGAAAAAAAAAATGAAACCTTGTCTGCTTCATTGGGGAAGAATAATCAAGAAAGGYTTGCAGTGGAAAGAAAATACCTTTTTCTGTGCTTTCCATTTAGTTTCTTTCAGCAAACTTTGTAAAGTCTTTTCAATTTGATAGTTCTGAAAAATATTGTTATGATTTCATAATTGCAGCTCTTACTGTCTCTGTAATGATTTGTTTGAGAATAAAATATTTATGCAATTAGTAATGAAAAGTTACGTTAGCTCTTGAGCATTAAATTTCCTTCTCCTTACTGTGTTACTTCATATCAACTTTTCATTGTTTTAAATCCAATAGGATATGGTTGTCAGTATGAAGTGGGATCCAACTGGTAAGATTCTCCTGACCTGTGCCAAAGAGGAAACTGTGAAGCTCTGGGGCTGTCTGGGGGGATGCTGGAGGCGCCTGCATTCCCTGTCCCACCCGGCTCTGGTGAATGGCATTGCCTGGTGTGCTCTGCCAGGGAAAGAGCCCAAGGCCCAGCTTTTGTTRGCTACGTAAGTCACTGCTTTGTTGTTGTTTCTGTAGGATTTTTGCAGGTCTTTTCTACCAGCCTGTAGTTTTCAGAGCAAAGAAAGGGTTGGATTTTTTTACATAACATTCTTTCCATTAGTTAGTAGCCAGGAAATTTGTGAGGCTTCAGAATTCTGATGAAAAGAGTGACCCTGGTTATGTTACCAGTTGTTTTCTCCATGACCTGTGGGTGCTGGTCCTAGTAGAAATTCTTTTGCTTCATCCAAATATTTTTTTCTGAGAATATATTGTTAGTAGAAATGGAAAAACTACAGGGTGTGAGGAATAGGAAGAATATGCATTTACCCATTGGAAACAGGCCTTCCTACTTTAGGTTGATYRATGCAATATAGTTTTATAGGAAGGYRGTGAAGACTGCTGATACTGKAAGTTAATACCAGACCACTGATAYTTTGTTAGTTAATATCTTTATTTTRCTTTCCTCATTTCTCCTGCCTTGCYTTAGGGGATGCCACAATGGYTTGGTGTGTGTCTGGACTGTTCCCCAGGACATTGTCATCACATTGCAGTCCAGCTCAGCTTGCTCAGAAGGATGGTGGGAGCAGGAAACAAGTGCCAAGGTAAAAGAAGGRAACYTGRTGTGTGAGAAATTCTCYTTGCTCRTTGTGAAGMTGAGTGAGGAGAAGAATGTGTGCGMRTAACTTGAATCTCAACGTTTCCTGTTTGAGAAGAAGTTTACTAAAAAAAGTTTACATTGCATTTGTATATTCATAGGCATTTTCAGAACCGTAAATGAAAAGCTTTAGTTGGCCAAAGATTATATTTTTATGCGTTTTCAACTTTAAAAGTTGAACTGTTTTCCTAAAATTCAGTAAGAGTTCAAAGTTTTGTAGATMAAGAGTTAAGATGAATTTCACTTAGATAAATTGTAATGTAGTCTTTAATGTTAATGGCATTTTGTACGGGGAGCAAAACTGACAATGTGATCAAGGAATCTTGATCATAAAAATAGTGTCATAGGACTGGAGGTTTTTAAATTATTTAGTGGAACTTAACCTCATCTCTGGATGAGGATGAGCAGTACTTATTGCTGCATAGAGACTCAGTCATGCTACTCCATTTCCTGAAAGTAATCCAGTGTTCCATAACTGTGCAACTGTTCACAGGATGGGTACAGGAAAGCGGTGGAAGTGAAGTGTGTGTTCCAGCTGAGAGGACACATCACTCCTGTCAGGACTGTTGCCTTCAGTCCTGATGGGYTGGCATTGGTGTCTGGGGGACTTGGTGGCCTCATGAATATCTGGTCTTTACGGGTAAGATCATCTTTGGAGTGGCTTGATTCTTGTATGTAGTCAGAGCATCTGAAATGGTGAAGGTACCCTTGACCAGCTTTCACCCTCCCACATGTGTTAGACACATTAGAGAAACCCTGGTATAAGATAATGTTCTAATATTGTAAATAATAAAGTATCAATTGAAATTGTACTTAACATTGAAGTGCTTTATGTTTCTGGTTCGGTACTGATTGATTCATGTTAATTAGGCTTTGCAGAAGCAGCCACTTTCTTTATAGTTAGGAGCAATATTCTTTTACGTTGGAGACTTTTTATAAAGTCAGATAATTTAGATTATTAAGCACTTCTAAATCTTTAGTTATATTATCTCCTTAATATAAAAATGGGCGTTTCTGCTTTTAAATTAAGCAATTCAGTTTTTAACTAGTTATTGAAAGCTTTTAGGACCACCATCCCTTAGGAATGTGTAACACACTTAAACAGAACTGTAGCTGTCTGCACCTGACTCAAATCCCTTCTCTCCTTAGGATGGCTCGGTGTTGCAGAGTGTTGTGATAGGGTCTGGAGCTATCCAGACTGCAGTGTGGATCCCTGAGGTTGGAGTAGCTGCCTGCTCTAACAGATCAAAGGTGAGACAGAAGTGTTTGAACCTGTTTGTTTTCTGGCCCCTATGGAAACCAAGATGGTTGGTGATAAATCAACACAACTGGATGGTCCTGTTTTGTGAATTTTGAATTTCTAATGTGTCATGTGACTGCTGTTAAACAGGATGTGTTGGTGGTGAACTGCACCTCAGAGTGGATCTCTTCCAATCACGTCCTGGCAACGTGTAGGACTGCCCTGAAGCAGCAGGGAGTGCTGGGGTTGAACATGGCTCCGTGCATGCGAGCGTTCCTGGAGCGCCTGCCCATCATGCTGCAGGAGCAGTATGCCTATGAAAAGGTAACAGCTAAAGCACATGTTTAACAGTCATGTTGGACATGAGGTCTCTGGATCTCAGCTGGTTTCAGCCTTTCATCAGAGAACGCAGAAAACTTTCCTACATTCTAGTTGCAAATATCTTTCAGTATTCTCAAAGCTAGAAGTTCCCTAATTTGAAAATATTTAAAATATTAGAAAATCTTTGATTAAGCATGGAGGAAAGTATTGCTCCACAGGACTAGCTTTGAAGGACTTGTATTTTAAATTGATCGATGTGTGTTTCTAATTCTGCTGTTCCTTTTCTTTCTGTGCTGCCCTCCAGCCCCACGTGGTGTGTGGGGACCAGCTGGTTCACAGCCCCTACATGCAGTGCTTGGCATCCCTGGCCGTGGGGCTGCACCTGGACCAGCTGCTCTGCAACCCCCCCGTGCCCCCTCACCACCAGAGCTGCCTGCCCGACCCCTCGGCCTGGAACCCCACCGAATGGGCCTGGCTCGAGTGCTTCTCYACCACCATAAAAGCTGCTGAAGCCCTGGCCAAGGGAGCTCAGTTCCCAGAGTCCTTCACTGTCCCAGACCTGGAGCCTGTTCCAGAGGATGAGCTTACTCTCCTGATGGTAAAATTTGATGTATTGTCTTTGTTGCTGAGCACACTGAGTGGTATGATGCTGTTAACACCTCTGAACTGTAAAGATTTATATTTAGTAGCATAAGCCCCAGCATTAAGTGTAAGTTTATTTTTTAATTAACTGGCTAGACTATACAGTTAAGATTGTTCTGTGTGTGTGCAGTGAGTGCAAGTCAGTTGCATATTAAAAAATAACCCAAAATTGTGATAGTAATTTTCATATGTGATAGAAGCTAGAAAYGTAGAGTTTTGTAATGCTATTTTAAGAGTAACATTTTGTCACATTCCTACACCAAATTATTTTGCTGGTGTCAGTTTTCTTTATGAGTTGTTATGATATGTAAACCAAAACAGAAATTKTTGATTAAGAATTGTTTATAAGCAAGCTTTTATAACATATTAAGCCAGTGTTTGTAATTGAAACTTCAAAAAGCCCTAAGCACCAGTAAATAGGAAAAGATTACTTCATCATGAATTTTGTTTTGCTTTCTTYGATTTGAATTGCAAGTCATGGATAACAGATTCATTGCTAGTCTCTGCACRTTTGTTCTTGTTGCTAAATTGTTTAGAATAATATGAATATTGTTGCTAGAAAAATATGTATTATACAACAGACAAATAATGTGCTTTTTGAGCTGAATGTGGTAACTGTGGCTTTTGGTGTGTAGGATAACAGTAAATGGATCAATGGCATGGATGAACAGATCATGTCTTGGGCAACATCAAGGCCAGAGGTTAGTAAAATTGATGGGTTGGAGGGTTTGGGGTGTTTTAGAGGGTTGATTGGTTGGTTGGTTTTTTGTTTTTTTTTTTTTTTTTTTTTTTTTTGCAACGTTGCAGCTGTTGAAAGTACTCTTGTTTTAAAGCCCTTTCCTGCTCTTTCCTAGGATTGGCACTTGGGAGGCAAATGTGATGTGTACCTGTGGGGAGCAGGAAGGCACGGGCAGCTGGCAGAGGCTGGCAGAAATGTCATGATCCCAGTAGCAGCACCTTCATTCTCCCAGGCTCAACAGGTGATTGCTTCAAGCCAGTCATGATTTCATCGTTTGCCATCTCTTATTTGTACAGCATATCAAAATCTCTCTCTGAATGTTTTTTCAACTTGTTTGAAATTACTCTAAGTATCCCAAAACATGGGTTTCACTAGAAAGGAAATYTTAAATTATTTGACAAATTCAACCAAGAAGCCACTGAAATCTGACAACACAGAATTATTTTATATGAGCATGATTTGAAAATACATGCACAGCTTTCACATAATATATGTGGCAGTTTAGCTTTCTGAGATACAGTGACTTGATATAATATTGTCTAGGTATAATTACAAAGGAAACAAACAGATACGATGTGACACAGAGTATTACAGCTTTGCTGYATTTAAAATACAGCAATGTATTTTAAATACATTTGAAAACATATTTTTTTGAAAATGTTGAAATTCCTTCATGTCTTTCTCACCTAGGTGGTTTGTGGTCAGAACTGTACTTTTGTCATTCAAGCCAATGGCACAGTTTTGGCTTGTGGTGAAGGGAGCTATGGGCGACTGGGACAAGGAAACTCTGATGATCTTCATGTTTTAACAGTCATTTCAGCACTGCAAGGTAAAACTGCTGGGTTTGAAAGGAATCCAGTGATAGAACCCCAATGAGCATTTGGGTAGTTAGTATAATTATTAGTGTTGATGTTTTTGCAGATTTGCTCATTAAAATATTGTAGTTTTTAATTAAAAATCTAAACAAATAAACAAGATCTTCCTATTTCCTTAAGGCTTTAAATAGCAGTTTGTTAAAATTCCTTAATTTTAAGAAGGCTTCAGGTAAAACTCTCTGCTCAAATTAAGAACGTTAAATTCCAAAACTACTYAATGGCAGGACAGAAGCCTAAATTCTACATGAGAAAATGAATGAGAAAATGAAGGTTTTGTTCAAAATAAAAGTAAATCCATTGCTATAAAAGGAATCCTTATGGTTTGTTCCTTTCCCCATATTTAACTGRCTACCATGTGGCATTCTTGGATAAATGTATGTTAAGAGTCTATTACAAGTTACATTAAACTCTGTTTTCTCACTTGTCTTGAGCAGGWTTTGTGGTGACACAGCTGGTGACCTCCTGTGGCTCTGATGGCCATTCCATGGCTCTGACAGAAAGTGGGGAAGTGTTCAGCTGGGGAGATGGGGACTATGGCAAGCTGGGACACGGCAACAGCGACAGGCAGCGCAGGCCCCGGCAGATCGAGGCGCTGCAAGGAGAAGAAGTCGTGCAGGTTTCAAAATATTTTTATCTCCTTCAAGCTGCAGGCGTGGTAACCCAGTGCTGTGTAACCAAATGAAGACAGGCAGCTTCTTACCTCTCTTTCTGACCCCAAGGTTGTGGTTTCAGCTGAAGGATGTTAATGACACAGGGATGCTAACTGACAGCTGCTACTGGAGAGAACTGAAAATAGAGCATGGAAGAAAGGGGTGATTTAGMGATGATCAAAATGCAGACAGGATTTGTGAGCTTCCCTTTGTCAGGTGACTTTGAGCTGGTCACCAAAACCTCCTCCTAAGTATTAACAATGCACAGAACCGTAGTGGGTTTGACTGGAGGTTCTTTATAAAAGATTAGATAATCACACAGCAAATACTTCATGCAAATAGCCTCTGCTTCCCCTCTATAACATTACCATTGAGAAGAATGAGATGAGTTGCTGGAAAAATCATTAATACTAAAATGTCTGTATTTTAGCTTTTYAAAAAAAAATAGCTTAGGGTTGAAAAAGGTGTCACATATGTACATGTAATAGTCAGTATAAACTTCCACCCAAATTGAAAATGTGTGTAAAAATAAAGCTTATTTTGCTTCCAGATGTCATGTGGCTTCAAACATTCAGCTGTGGTGACAGCAGATGGCAAACTTTTTACATTTGGAAATGGTGATTATGGTCGATTGGGACTTGGAAATACTTCCAATAAGAAACTTCCAGAAAGAGTGACGGCGCTGGAAGGTTACCAGATTGGCCAGGCATGGATTATCTAAAATTAGCAACGTATCTTTGTTTAAGGCTTATTTTTTTAACATATTTCAGTGTTCAGCTGTTTTTTAACCCTGGCTTTTATTTTGATTATGATGGCAGAATTTGACTATGCATGATTTTTTAAATAATTATTTTCCTGACTCTCTTGATCCTCTTTCTTCAAAACTGCCCATGTTTTTAACATCAAGATTTAGGCATTTTTAAGCATGAATTAATGAGCTTTTGTATTTTTAAACAGAGAGCATGTGTGGCATAATATTATCCTTTTGGCTCTATGAGTTGGGAGGAAGCAAATATTGAAAAAGTACTACTATGGTCCTAAGTGCCTTTAAGACACTCTAATAAGCAATGAAAATTTTAGTGGCTTTACAGAGATGCATCATTCTTAAAACACARCTTCTCTTCTTAAAAGTAGTTGGTTTGTTTGAGTTAGTGAGTCAGCAGAAGCAGTGGTAATAATATTATTTTTCTGTGCAGGTGGCCTGTGGCCTCAATCACACTGTGGCTGTGTCAACAGATGGCTCAATGGTTTGGGCTTTTGGAGATGGAGACTAYGGTAAACTTGGTTTGGGAAACTCCACTGCCAAGTCCTCACCACAGGTTAGAATTCCAGGGGAGATTATTCTTTGCATAAACTTTCAGGGCTGCTAAAGGTGTTTCATACTGTTCAGAGTGAGATTTCCAGAAATTTTTAATTGCATGTTGTTGCTATGCAATCTGTCACAAATAATTCTGATGGCACATTATGCTGAGCCTGAYACTCTAAAGAATTTCATGTAAGTCATGATGACTGTATCTCAGTAGCAGTGCAAATAGTGAAAATCTGAAAAGTTTATCTTAGAGAAGAGAGATTTCTTCTTTTGGAAACTGGGAAGAAGGTTGTTTACACACTCAGCTACTTCTTCCCGTGCCACTCCCTGTCACTCCCAGAAAAAAAAAMAAARCTATTTTGAATCATTTTRCATAGAAAAAGGTGTTAATTCCATTGAAAAAACCATGTGTTTCTGTTTCCTGCATTAATTTCCAAGTGTTAATTAGAATAATCCTACAATGTATACACTGGTTGGTGGGAATAAAAAATTTCTTCTTTGGAAGCAGGATTAAATTCATGTTTGCTTTCTGTTTATATCCTTGTAATACTATAGCTGGTTTTCCTTTCACTTTACCCCTTAGAAAGTGGATATTCTTTGTGGAATTGGAATTAAAAAAGTTGCCTGTGGAACTCAATTCTCTGTTGCACTGACAAAAGATGGTCATGTGTATACTTTTGGCCAAGGTAAGAGAAACTGCTCTYTGGACACTTCCATCTATAGGCCTGTGTATATTGCAAGTGAAAAGGGAGAATATCAAGACATATTTCTAAGAGTGGCCTAATGYTACCTTTAGAAACATGCTGACCTAATTAAATTTTTAAACTTAAACGATTTAATTTTTACACCTAAAATCCAGATTTGTAGCTCGCTCTAATTTGMTCTCAGAACAACTTTTCATTTGAAGAGGATTTTCCTAAAACTKCATTGAATTTCACATATCTAAAAAYGTTGGGTTACTTCMAAGTTTACRTTGTCTAATTAAGCACATACCTCAACATGATTTTKAAACATGGAGGAGAGTTTCCATGTGCACTGAATTAAACATGGGGAAATTTATCAAGTCAATTAATTCATGTTTGTTATAAAAGTGTGCATTTAGATCTAGAAGTCTTGGTTTAGTAGCATTTGATCTTGTGTCAGAAATTGAAATGACAGCTTTAGCAGCATAAATGGGCACTGGAGGAAGCCCTGGTTTGCAGGAAACATCCACACCATTCCCCCTCAATGGAACCTTGTGTCCCCGTTGCAGGACTGTATAAAGTTGCCCTCTGTCCCTGCCGTTGTTGTTTCTGTCAGTGAATTCCCCCAGTTCCCTGCCCACACAGACTCTGCTTGCCCTCGCAGATCGCCTGATCGGTTTGCCCGAGGGCCGCGCCCGCAACCACAACCGGCCCCAGCAGGTGCCAGTGCTGGCCGGGATCTTCATCGAGGACATCGCCGTGGGGGCCGAGCACACGCTGGCCCTGTCCTCCACGGGGGATGTGTACGCCTGGGGCAGCAACTCCGAGGGCCAGGTACGTCCTGTTCCTCTGCTCTGACCTCTGGGAGCCTCTGATGGTGCTTCGCACATGTGCTTGGTGTAGCTTCCTAAGCTTTTCTTTTCATTCTGCTCCTTCACCCGTCAGCATAATGATGTTTTGTGCAATTTCCATGATTTTCTTGTTTACTTCCTGTGCTCTTACATGATAGCAGTTTGGGAAGGCATTCAAAGCACGCTACCCAAATTACTCTAATCCAAACTTTCTTTAAAAATTGCACATTTTCTCCTAATTCTTGAGCTGTCCTCATTTTCTTCAACCTAAGAAAATTGTAGTTGATGTCAGTCAGAACTGTGAACTCTTTAGATGCTTTTCATAATGAAAATACAAATTAACCTTGTGAAAGGAGTGATTTTTTTAAAGTAGTACATGCTAGAACAAAAATGGTGTTTAAATAGCACAGAAGAGATGTAGGAGCTTTGTCGTCTGTGTATAGAGACTGCAATACAGATACCTTAGCAGCACAGATCAGTTCCTCAGTCTGGGAAAGAATTTTCAAGAAATCTCCAGCTGTTGTCAGGTTTCTTTGACAGGTGGAACTGCTGCTCCCATTGGGCACAGGTGCAGTATTTTGTAAAAAAACAAAAGGTGAAAATGCATATATACAGTAAATATTTGTAATCACAATATATGCTGTAAATAAATATGATTTTTTACCGTCTGCTGTGAATTTTCGCTTGGAGAGTTTTAGAAGRATCATCACAGTAGTGGATTGTTCTTTGTCCCCTCTGTCAGCTGGGACTGGGCCACACCAACCAYGTCAGAGAGCCAACGCTGGTGACGGTGCTGCAAGGGAAGAACGTGCGGCAGATCTCGGCCGGCCGCTGCCACAGCGCTGCCTGGACAGCTCCACCCGTCCCACCACGAGCTCCAGGTGAGCCACTGGCATGGTGTGTGGCCTTCTCTTTCAGTCTTGGTGTCTCCAGGGCTGTGAGTGCAACAAAAATTTCTAGACATTTGGGACAAAATTGGTTTTGTTTTGTATCCATGCTGGTTTTCAAATTATMTTATTCAGAAATTTGGCTTCTGWCGTGGTTTAACCCCAGTCAGCAGCTGAGCACTGTGAGGAAAATCAACTCCATCCCAGCYCTTTATCAAACAGTTACTGTTTCTCTTTCTTTGCAGGTGTTTCAGTGCCTTTGCAGCTTGGTTTACCTGATGCCATTCCACCCCAGTATGGGGCACTGAAAGAAGTGAGCATTCATACGGTGCGAGCAAGGCTGAGACTGCTGTACCATTTTTCTGACCTCATGTACTCTTCATGGAGATTACTTAACCTCAGTCCCAATAACCAGGTAAAATTCCATTGGAAAAAACTGGCTTGGCTGTGTTGTTATACTAGAGAGTTTCTGACCAGATCTAGATGGACCTTAGTAATAGGTTCTATAGCTTTTTGATATAAAAAATTTCAAAAGAAAAAATTAAAGATCTTTTAAAAGATTAAAGCAAACTTTATGAATGTATTGTTCTATATTTTCACTTATGCTATCACTGACGTGTCAGTGTTCTGGTTTCCAAAAGCTGACTAGCCTCAAAACTAAGATGAAAAGGTTTGCCCTGTTTCCTGGGAACATTGAAGTGCCAGTCATTGCTATGAAGGGTTTTACCCTGTAAAGAAGAGAATTCTATCCTTTACTGATATGTTTATTCTCATTCTTGCTTTATTGCAGAACAGTACATCTCATTACAATGCTGGAACGTGGGGAATAGTTCAGGGACAGCTGAGGCCCTTGCTGGCACCACGGGTGTACACGCTGCCCATGGTGCGCTCCATCGGCAAAACCATGGTGCAGGGCAAGAACTATGGGCCCCAGATCACTGTGAAAAGGATCTCAACCAGGTCAGTGCTGCTTCCACAGGCCTTGGCTTATACCTCACGACAATCCTGAGATTCATACATCTCCTTCCTTTCTGGCATTCTGAGCTCTCTCTGTACAGCTTTGTTGATCGAGTGACTCGGTAGCGTTTACGTGATTGTGAGTTCCATTTATGGCTGTGTCTTTTTTCCAAAGGGGTCGGAAGTGCAAGCCCATTTTTGTACAGATAGCAAGGCAAGTGGTGAAGCTGAATGCATCAGACCTTCGCCTGCCCTCCCGTGCCTGGAAAGTAAAACTGGTTGGAGAAGGAGCTGATGATGCAGGGGGAGTGTTTGATGACACCATTACAGAAATGTGCCAGGTATGTCTGTGGATATTTTGGAAACATGTAACAGGAATGCTGTCACAGGGAAAAGAACATTATAGTCTGACATAAATRCAGGTCTTGAAATGACTTAAAATCTTTTTACTCTGTTAGCTTTCTTTCAGGGTTTCATATTAATTTGTAAGGAGGAATCATCACTGTAGTGGAATATTCTGTCTTGAAGTGCTATAATATCTTAATAGTTCTGTCATAGGTTTGCTTTCCCTCTTTCTAAAGAGGTGTTTTTGTTGTTGATTTTTAAGGAGCTGGAAACTGGAATAGTAGACCTGCTTATTCCTTCCCCAAATGCTACAGCTGAAGTAGGCTACAATAGGGATAGGTAAGTTGTCCATGATTTGCTTTTATTGCAGATGGGTGAAAATCAGACTCTTCTGTTGACTGTTTTATATGAAGTGATGACACTTCGTGATTGTCTCCAGTGTATGTTTTGCTTCAGGTTGTGGTGTTACCTCAATGTGTAGGGAGGGCATGGTTTTAACATGGGATTGCTGATGGCAGAATCCTGAGTAACATCAAGATGCTGGTCTTGGTGCTCAGGAGTTTTGCCTCCCTCAGCCTCCAATGTTTCAACAGCTAAAGATAACAATAATCTTGTTTGGACAGCCCGTGCTGATAAATGCTGGCAGCYGCTGTGCTGTGCTTAGAAATGTTTTCTCTTTTACTTCAAACAAAGTAGCATAGAAATAATACTATTTTCACTGCTTTGTTGTCCTTTCAGGTTTCTCTTTAACCCTTCATCATGTTTAGATGAACATCTGATGCAGTTTAAGTTCTTGGGCATTCTCATGGGTGTAGCTATTCGTACGAAAAAGCCATTAGATCTTCATTTGGCTCCAATGGTCTGGAAGCAACTTTGTTGTATCCCACTCATCTTGGAGGATTTGGAGGAGGTAGATCTGCTCTATGTGCAGACCCTCAACAGCATTCTTCACATTGAAGACAGTGGGATTACTGAAGAAAATTTCCATGAGGTGAGATAACAAAGTCAGAGCTTTTAGATATATTCTGAAAGCAGTTACTTTATCAGATTGAGCTTCACATSAGTGTTTTTCAAATTTCAGTCTCCATTCTTGGAATAACAAGCAATTCATGTGCATTTAGAATAGTTTATGATCTTACTATATATAATTCTAGGTGACTATAGTAAAATGCTGTACTTGGATCACTGGAGTGACTTTTGCTTTTCCTGTTTTGCATAACAGATGATTCCTTTAGATTCTTTTGTTGGCCAAAGTGCTGATGGTAAAATGGTTCCCATAATCCCTGGAGGGAACAGTATCCCACTTACCTTTTCAAACAGGAAAGAGTATGTGGAGAGGGCAATTGAGTACAGACTCCATGAAATGGACCGCCAGGTAAGAATCTCGTGACCCAGCCTGTTGTTGGTGGSAACAGGGGCTGATTTGTGCCCATCCCCATTCCAGTTTATTCCCTGCTAAGAAAAGCTTGGCTTTCTGCATCTCCCCTGGGTCCGCATGGCTTTTCTTCCCCCACAAACTGTTGTGGCTTTTATGTTTAAATTCAGTCCTGTTTTTCCCAGTAATTGCTCAGTTGGCAGAAGAGCATTAGAAATCAGAGCTGGTCTTCCATTTGAGTAGCCCCACTTGTGAAAAACGCCTGCAATTTTGCATGCTGGGCACTGTAATGGGACATGTGAGCAACACACTGGCTAAAGTAAATCCTGTTGACAAACATTGGTTTAACTTGAAACTGTTTCTCTTTGTTATAACACAAAACCTGCAAATATTTCATGGTATGTTTTGGGAAATGCCTGTTAGCTATTTGCATAGTTTTGTGTATTTTGTCRTTTGTATCATGACCCTTGTGAAAGCAGTATTTTAATTACAAGATAAAGATGCATGTGTGTTATTATCTGCATTAGAAAGCAGCTTGTTGATCAGAGGTACCAAATCCCAAGTGTTGCAGAACAAGTACAGCATTCTCACTGRCAATACAACCATCCCAGCTGGAACAGAGCCTGTTCTGTATTTACACAGTTTCTTGGTTTAGCCATCATTATTTGTGCTGCCAACTTGCAATTTTTTTAAGTAGTTCTGTTTTGTATCAGAGCATGTTCTGTAATGTGCAGTTACAATTTGAAATATCTGTCATGTTCTCCAGGATTTTGGGAAACAATACAGCTCTTGCAGGGGCTGCGTRTGTGGGAGGCTGTGTTTGGCAGATGTTGGGAATTCTGTCTCTGYCATTTCTCAGCTGAGAAGTTACTTTTGTGTTTGGGTGGCCCAGGAGGTGGCAGAGATAAGAYAAATGCACTTCAAACGTCTTTCCCGTTTTTGGCCAATAGGTGGCTGCTGTCAGGGAAGGAATGTCCTGGATTGTTCCCGTTCCGTTGCTGTCCCTTCTGACTGCCAAGCAGTTGGAGCAAATGGTCTGTGGAATGCCAGAAATATCAGTTGAGGTTCTCAAGAAGGTTGTGCGATACAGAGAAGTTGATGAGCAGCATCAGCTGGTGCAGTGGTTCTGGCACACCCTGGAAGAGTTTTCAAACGAGGAGAGAGTCCTTTTCATGAGGTTTGTGTCGGGAAGATCTCGATTGCCAGCCAACACAGCTGATATCTCTCAGCGATTCCAAATAATGAAGGTTGATAGGGTAAGGCACTGGTTTTATTTGTACTATTATTATTATTATTATTATTATTATTATTATTATTATTATTATTATTATTATTATTATTATTATTATTGTTGTTGCTGTTGTTGCTGTTGTTGCTGTTGTTGCTGTTGTTGCTGTTGTTGCTGTTGTTATTATTATTTACTTATTATTATTATTATTGTTAATTCTTCTGAAGTATGGTGTGTGCTTTGGCAATAGGAGACAGTTTCCATAATTTACAGAAAAAGTATGGAATGGGATATAAAATTCAAACGTAAAAGGACATAGGCTGCATGAATTGTACCTTAATTAATTTGGTGCAGTTGGTGATTGGAGGTCAAGGCAAAGAAACCAGCCTTTGTCTGCTGTAACTGTTCCAATCTCTTCTTTCATTTGGTAATTTCTGTTCTGTTTTTAAGTTTTAATTTTCATAGAAGTGGCAACATATGACCACTAGTGAACTCTTAATGTCTTAAAACCACTGCAGTGGGTGTATTAGTTTACATACAGTTTGCATTCATTTGGAATTACTTTGTGCTTTTGTGCAGTGAAAGCACATTCTCTGTGAACAGCATGAAACAAAAAGTTGACAAAATCTCAGCTAGCAGTAGTTGGGCTGTCATCTTTGGTTAGGTCTCTCAGATTGCCTTATGTTGAGGCACACTATGGTATGTAATTTGAACATTGTTTGGTATCTTGCAGTGGGCTGCTAAACAACAGTGATCAACTTTTCAAAAGGTTGAATTTTGGCAGTGGGTTGAATTATTTACAGAGKAGGTGATACAGTAGTTTTGCATGTACCTAAGGATGAAACAAATGCTGTAAACAAGGGAGGCTGGTCAGCTTCTTAAAAGGAATGTAGAGATAGAGTGTGCAAATGATGGATGCTAGAGGCAAGGGAGGGAAGGAGCAATGAAATGTGGATATGTTGCATTTTTTCCTTCATTCACAACTTACCAGTGTCCCACCTTTTATCCATTTCCACAGCCTTACGACAGCTTGCCTACCTCACAGACTTGTTTCTTTCAACTGAGGCTCCCACCTTACTCCAGTCAACTAATCATGGCAGAGCGTTTGCGCTATGCAATCAATAATTGCAGGTCTATAGACATGGACAATTACATGCTCTCACGGAATGTGGACAATGCAGAGGGCTCAGACACAGATTATTAACATTCTGTGAACAAAATCATCTTCCTTTTACTACAAATAGTGCCCGAAGTCCAGTTCCTCATTGACATAATTTTACAGTAACCATAGATGTTTTAGGAGCATAAAACCAGATGTTAATAGATGGTGGCCACATTTTAGTTACTCTAAATGTAACAAAAAATTAGATGTTTTTATTTTTTTGTGATTGTAAAAAAGAAAAAAAAGGAAAAACAAAAAAGTATGATCGGTAAGTTTTTTCTCCTTTTTTGGTCACTTTTGATAAGTTTGCATGGAGACATTTTGGTGCATTTTTGTTGGGAATAGTACATTTGTAAGCCCTCCCAGTGAACATGAAGAGTTGTACATTGTGTATAATTGTTCATTAGCCAGGACAGTTTTACATGAATATTCACATATTTATTTTGTTTTAATTTGAATTGCCTGTGCAGGGTTCCTTATGCAGAGAAAAATAAAGTAAATTCAAGAATCGGTTGCTTGTATGCATTTGTGAACTGTGGTTGGTTTACTCAGCCTTCATACTTTCATATTTTGTCTCAGGAAATTACAGTCTTACAGTGTTTAGACAGGGGGTGGCATTTAAAGCACCTTAAAATGTTGATGCTGCTGGACTGTGCTGTGTAGCCCCGTGCTCTGTGTTCTGCTGGCCCTCAGGCTCTGCCTTGTTCAGCTGCACTGTTCTTCATTCCTCCTGCTGCAATACAAGTTTGTGTTGTGCTTGGTTCCTTCTTGCTTTTTGTTTAAACATTTTGCTCKCGGGAGTAGCTGTTGACAGTAACAGCATGCTGCCACTTTGATTCAGAAAACTTTAAATCCTTTGAGGAAAATAGTACTAATTTTTAATAGACACATTGATGGAGTTGATTCCTGCTCAGAGTATGAAAAAATCACAGTGGAAGTGACAGGGTATTAGTCGAGGTTGTGGATTTCATTCACATTCTTAGTTCTGGCTTTGGTCTCATTTTGTTGCAGTTGTAATTGTTATATCAGCATGGTTTGGCTTTCATTGTAATGTTCCCGTTTGGTTAGGACAGCAATGTAGTGCACAAAGAAAGCCCTGCTCTGTCTTAGGGAACTGCTGGACAATCGATAATTGCCCATTGTCTCTATAAAAGACATCATTGGTGTCAAGTTACAAATGTTGCTTGGTGTGCAGAGCAGGATTTACCTGGGTGGAGGAAAAAGGGAGAGTGTCCCCAGGTGAATCTGAGCTGCTCTGCCCCCGTTTTCTCCCACCCTCAGCTCCTTGGGAAGGTGCTGTGGGGACTGAGGGCTGGTAAAAATGTTCACTGGTGTCATCTCACYTGGGGCAAGACTGGTCCATCTGAGTCTGCAGTGTAGGGTAGAAATCCCTGTTGTTTTCTCTCATGTGTTTGTTGTATGTTAGCAAAGATTGATTGGGAAACTTCCTGGTTGTCCAAGACTGAGCTGCTATTGCTGCCAGTGCTCAAAGGGAGGGCTTGATAGGCAGGAAAAGTTTGCAAATCTGGGTTTTATCTGGTGAAGTTCTCTCAGTTAGGACTAGTTGTTGGCACCCGAAAAAGGCAAGAGGTTTTTAGCTGTGATCAAAGACCACACTGCAATGTGAAACATCTGGGGGGAATCAGCAGTTTGGGGGAAGGAGGGTCTCAGGGCTCTGAAATCCTGCAGACTTGGTTTCCTGCCTCACTTTTTATTAGGTGCCAAACTGGACTGAGATTTYGGTGTCCCATCACTGTGTTGTGGGGATGTATATTCACATCTTGGTCTAAATTTATAGGTGTAATAGGTAAAAAATACAGTATTTAAATAAATGGGGAAACTGCTGTATTAAATGCTGTATTRTTGCCTTCTGCGCCTCATTGATGTGTCTGAATTCATAGCACTGATCTGTCAGCCTGTTTCAATTAGCCACAAAAAGTAACAGAACTGTGCCTAAAAATGGCACTTTTRTATGGACTCTGCAGTTGGCTTCTTGGGTAATGAAGGTTTTGGAGGCAGTTTACAATAAAATGAGAGAGAATGTTGATTAAAGGATTGTGCTTGATGGAACTTTAATGGCTTGGAATTAAAAACCATAGACATGTTTCYATCCTTCCATAATACCCTAAGTAAAATGTAATCATTTTCTGTACTCAGTTTKCAAATTGGATTGCAAAGTAAGAAAMTTCATTATTGATGCTGAAAAAATGTATCAGCACAATTATGTTCAGATTTTACCATGCCATGAACAAATATCTACATTCAAGGAGGGGAAGAGCAATGGAACGACAGCATGTGTATACAAATAGGCAAAGAAACCAAGTGGAGAGTGTTTCAAGACCCKTTGTAGCTCTATAAAAGAAAATTGAAAAGAGAAACAAAACACAAACACCACAACATACCCTGCCCCCACAGTCCTGGTAGAAAACTGACAGAAAGGCTTATGTAAAATGTGGACGGATGCAAATGTGCTTTCATATCTTGTAGCTACTTGAAATTCTGTTGCTGTTACACCAACAGAGATGTGTCTTCCCCCMCAGAGTGCTGGGACAGCTGGCAGTGTGAGGAKGTCTTTGCTTACTGCTGTGACTGTATAAATTCCTGCCTTGTTTTGGCTTGTCAGCARTGTATGGAACTGGTGGTGTGTGTGCAAGGTATGACTTGTGTCAGCTTCCCAATTTCCACATCATTGTAGTTTCTTCAGCTCAGCAATGTCCTTCCCAAGCTGTAAATCTGGGTGAGGATTGCTCTTTGTCCTTGTCCACACTTCCAGTTTCCTTCTTTACTTCGTGGTGCATAAGGGCCATGCTTGTACTTTAGGAATGAGTTAATGAAATTCCAGTTCTATAGTGTCATGCTGTTAAATATCTCTAAATTATGAAGATGCAATAATCCATTTTCCTTGAGTGTTTTCTGGGTGTTTCTTACAGCTGCTCACACTGATGAAGCATTTCTCAAGAATTGCAGCATTGTTTGACTAAGTTGCTGTAATGCTGTGATTTATTTCTTGGCTCAGCCAGATTAAGAGTACCAAGGATATCTGTGGATCAGTTAACCAGGATGGGAAGGAGGAGTAGGTATATTCGGTTATGTTGAGAGCTCTAAAGTCCTCTTTGATATCAGATTTTGTAGATGGTGGCATAGCATCAAAAGCATGTAACAARAAGTTTCACTTCCAGGTAGCAGAGCAGTGTGCAGGCAAGGAGGGACAGCCTTGTGCTTTGGGATGAAAATAGCTATTGGTTTTGTACTATGCGGTGAGAAATGGGTGTTTATGTAGAGCTGGTGTGTAGTGTGTTCCTAATTTAGYATTTAAAGCTACAGGCTGTTAGTCACTCTCTTTTCCTGTGGGTTAGTTCTCTGAACTAGCATTTGTTCATATAGCACTACCTTTAATGCCAGCTTTAAAAAATAATGTGGTGTATCTTACATTAAGTAAGTACATCATGCAGAGGGTCCTGTATTTTGTGTGCCTTGAATCCATGCTTCCTTCATTTAATAAAAAAGCCTGGTGAATTAGCTCCCACTGTTAACCACTGAGGAAGTGCTGGTTGCCCATACTCTGCTTTTGCTAGAAAGCCCTCTCAGGGAGTGGTTATCCCCCACAGAGGATGGAATGACTGTCTGGATGTGCTCTCTRACAGAAGTTTGTTACTCTTGCCCTGAATTTGTGAAAAGCACACAATGATTCAGGCTCTCCCTGCTGTGGTTTTATGCCCATTACATAAGGAGTGTAGAAAGTGCARGGCCCAGCCTGAACCTCGTGACACAGTGGGTGGCTCTTCCTCAGTGTTTGTGTTCTCAGCTCTGTGTGACTCATTCTGCCTCATTTCAAACTGCACTTGTGTTTCTTCATGCAGTCAGGTGAATCTTACCGCACCTTGCCATACTTCTGTGAAACTTTGTTATAAAGTCCATAAAATGTATTGAACTCCATCAGATTATTTGGCCTCAAGGAGCACACTGCTTCTTCTGTCTTSTGAGAGGTTCATCTGCAACAGGAGGGTACCAGAACTGCAGTTTTCAGCAGCTCTGGCATTTTGTGACAGCAATGCAGGGTTTTCCAGTTTTCAGGAACAACAGAGAGCAAACAGGTTTTTCCTTAAGCCTGTCCAGGAGGAGGTGCATGCCTTTTCCCAGTGCACTCTTCACAAAACGAATCAGTCATTTGTTTGGATTTAACCAGAACCCAGGGAAGTAAACACACTTCATTGCCACCTCAGAGTGAAGCAAAACACCCACTTTGATTATACACAWCGTGCAATTTGCTGCACTTAGAGCTGAACCAATTTTCTTGATGCTTTTTCAAGCATCAGCTTTTTTTCTGGCTTACTGTCTGGGATCATGTTAGCACTTCTCTCTGCTCTCAGCATTAGTGAAGGACACTTTTCCCTGACTCTCTGGAGCCCAGCCTGTGTTATGTTGCGGCAGAAATCCACGTGCAGCGTTCGCAGCGATCCCCCGTGGAGGGTCACTGCCTCCAGGGTGTGGTCACTGATCCGCACGCAGTTCTCCAGTTTCAGGCTCTGCAGCTTCGGGCAGTGTTTGAGAAGCTGCAAAATGCAGTCGTCTGTAACATGGCCACATCCAGAGAGGGTCAGAGACAGCAGATTTGGGCATCTGAAAGCAGGATGGTGACAGGTGAGATGGGAGAAATAAATCATAGAGCTTGAAGAAGCACATAGCATAAAGAATAAATATGAAGGCTGGAAAAATGCCTCCTCTTCATCAGGAGGGGGAAGAAGGTGCAAGTAGGTGAGGGCATAAGTGGATCCTAATGTTCAGCTTCACTAAAGGCAGAGATTACCTCTTTTGCTTTTTTTTTTTTTTATTTTGTTGGTAGCCACATCTCCAGTTCAGCTGGCAGGGTCACAGGGGGATGTGGAAGCCTGTTTAAGCTGCAGCTGCACTGTTTTTTCCTAAGGAATTGGATGGTGCTGTGCTCCTCCAGGCACAGCCAGGGGAGACCCAGTAGAGAGGAGATTCATTTCAGGATGAAGTTGAGGACAATTGAGAGAAGAGACTGCTGAGCATGGGCAAGTAAGACACTCCCACTCCTCATTTTCAGGAATTAYGGATTTACTGAACAGGTGCCAGCTGCTTCCTCATGTGATGTTTGAACCCCACACAGCTCTTAACACTTTCCTTTGAGTCACTAAACTGGTAGGAACTCTACTGTTGTATACAATGATGCAGCAAATGAAAAAAACCTTTTTGCTGCTTGGGCACCTTAGGGAAGTGCAGAAAAGGCRTGTCCCAGGTGGGTGCTGCTGAGGTGGAGCAGCAGGAGCTGTTGTGGAGCAGCTGCTGTGCTGAAAGACCCTGTGCCCAACCTGCAAACCCGTGCTGTGCTTGGCTCCTGCCTCMCACCCCTGCCAGAGCTACAGAGAGCTCCCTGTTTCTGCTGTAGCACAGATCTGTGTTAGCTTTGCTCTCATGACATCTCGAGACAGAATTATTTTTTAAACTCTTTTCAGTTATGAACAGTTAGAGAAAAGCTGGCAGGGTCAAGAAAGGCTCTAACAGAATAAAACTGCTTCAAACTCAGGGAGAAAAGCTGGATGTTTAATTTTTCTTTGTACATAATGATTGACTGGGAATGCTTTCACTTGCAGTGGGTTGCTGCAAAAAGGGGCAGGATCTTGTACTATCCTTTGTAGGCACAGGTGTGCTGATCCTTCCTTAATTCAGMTTTTTATCAATTATTCTAGAACAGTTACTCCAGAAATTTGATACTTGCAATTTAATCCCTGTTTAAAAGGTGCCTTTCAGTCCTTGTTTGGAGATTGCACTTCAGCTGGCTCTCACCAAACCAGTCTCCTGTCAGTATCCCAGTTTATTGGCTTTTTTCAGTTATTCCTTCCAAAGCTGAGGGCTGGCTCTGGCATGTTACAAGAAATGCTTTACACCCACAGCTGCTTYTTCATAAGCCATTTCCCTTCCTGTAGTTTAGAAGCAGCTAGGAGTTTAAACTTCAGTATAATAGCAATATTTATTTCACAGACTGAACTAAAGCTGCCATTTAGTAATATGTTTAATATAAACCGTTTGGAATCAGGGCTCTGCTCCAGGGACCCCCCAGACATGGCCAGAATGGTGTAGTTCAGCTGAGCAGCAGTGTGGGAGGCAGGAGTGCACTTCCCCATATTAATTACTCATTCTTAGAAAAAAAAATAAGCAAAAGTAGGCTTAAGAAAAATCTGTGTGAAGTATACACTTACTGCCACKTTAAAATGAAATTACCATTACACTAAAACTGTAAAGGCAAAGCACTCATGTACTTCATGCTCCATTCCAGGCAGGTGCTATGGAGTATTTTAATAACTCTCACTTCACTCATTTCAAGACATTACTGCACACTCACACCCACAGAACGTACCTGTTGCAAACGTCTAGTAAAAAATCACTGACAGTGTTCTCATGCCTGTTACAGAAGTCTTTCTGGAAACTGTTTTTCATCCAGTCCTCAATGTTACACACCTTGACTCTCTCTGAATACCAGCAGATGGATAAGTATTTTAAAGCAGGTCCCAGGAGAAAATTATCCTTTTTTAGTTCCACTGGAGAATGAAAGTTCAACAAATTCCACAGTAAAGGATCCTGAAACACTTCTAGCAACTTGTGACATGTTTTTGCTAAATTTTTCCTACTGTTTTTGTCCAGAAAAGAGAAGAGATGTAGAAGGCATTCCCGGTTGAGCTGGGTTATGTGCATAGCCAGGCAGCAGTGGCAGAGTCTCTCGGCCTCGTGGATAACAGCAGTGCTGGAGGGGGCTCACACTCACCACAAGGCTGTTGCACATATATGGTTGTGGAATGGTGTTTATTTTTGGCTAACAACTGGTGCAGAAGCTCAGAACARGGAAAGGAAAAGAGCCATGTATGCAGCTCATGCTGCTTTTGTCCCAGGGAATGGAATGGGCATGTACAACTTGACTGTCATGAAATGCTTCCTTAAAAGGCATTTTTTTTTTTTCTGTTGTAGACTTTTCTGAAGTTTAGCTAAGTTCTTGTGCTGAGTTACCAGAGTGGGGAGAAGGGGTGTAGCTRCAGCTGTCAGGAATATCTTTATCAGTGTTTCCTGTTCAGGGCTTTTGGTTTTCTGAGCAGCAGTTTGGTTTTGCAGTGTACAACACTGCTAGTCTGTATTTGTTCATTGATTTTTCTGAGATTGCCCTTTTGGTTCATGTTCAAGGATTGTTACATGGATAATGAACTTTCACAAACAGCTTTTAAAGGAGCTGCAAAATTCTCTGGGTGCCCTGAARCACACACCCACACAGTCTGCAGGTTCAGTTTACCTCAGTTGGGGTAGTTTCCTGCACAGTTATTTGAGGCTGAGCTGTGAGTCTGTAAACAAAGCTGGCTGTGTCCCCAGCTTTTGTGTCCCCTCCTTCTGCAGGAGGGAAGCAATGACAGAGGCAGCCACGCTTGGGAACAGCAAGGCTATGTTTAGTTCCTTGTGGGCTTGTGCTTTTAATAGATGTCTTCTATTGGCTTGAGTTTTACACGTTGGGCTATTCTGGTTTTGGAGGTTTAGTTCTGTTACTATAGAAACCTTTTTGCACCCTTTGGTGGAAAACAGAGATAGGAAAGTGGTTTTCCAGGTAAAAATGTTTGTTTTATAGTAATGGGAGAAACTGTAGCAGAAAGTTGCWCCTAGAAGAAAAATAAAGCTACAGCAAGGGCAGGTTAGAATTAAAAGCAGTAAGCATCCTTTTAACTTTCCTGCTTCTGAGTCAAAAATGCTTGARATGAAGGTATTTTGTACTTACCTTCTGCCTTGTGTTAAACAAGACAATTACATTTAACAACTAATCCAGATGATGACAGTAAACAGCWCTGGGTGAGTTTCTCAAGTGGGCCWGCACACAGGTAGGAGCTGGGAGACATTTTCACCTGTGCATTTTAATTAGRAGTGTTTTAATTACAGGACAAGGTTGAGTGAGTCTCGTTTACCTCTTCCTTCTTACCCTGAGAATGCAGTTTAAAATTCAACTCTGAAAACCAAGATCTGAAATTSGTTTGTAGTCTGCAACAGTTGTAGCTTCAGAGCTTGAGGAAGTGCCTGAATCACCTGTGTGGCTGAACACTGCCAGCACAAAGAAATAGCAGTTATTTGTGCTTCATTCTTTAGTTAGTAATTCTCTACTACATACAGTAAGTTGTGTTTAATAAGTGCCAGTCTTCTGCTCTCAGATACTTTGATATTTTTTCCTTGCAATGATAAGGAGACTGCTGTGCCCCCTTCCCCCTCTCAGAAACAAGTGCTCTGGCTCTGGATGTATTTCATGAAGCCACAAATGGACAGAAGATTGCACATACCAGGTAAGGCAGTCACTGGAAAACAGCAGCTTAAAAGGTGTGCTTGCAGGTGGTGATCTATGCTGAATGATTGCTGTAGTTTTAGATAAAGTCAGTTTTTCCCTTTCCTGGTTTAAGAAGCTGTGAAAAATGCTGCTTCTCATGTGAGCATTGTCAGTTCTCAAGAACTTACCTTCATTTTTGAGCAGGTTTAAAGAGTTGAGACTTCTCAAAGTTGCACATATAGGAAAACTKTTCAAAAATATTACTTAAAAAACCCAAWGAMAAACAARCCACCARTCAAGYAAAGCYGAAAGACAAGGATGTTAGGATGKACTCTTGCCAGACAGWGGRGACACACCATAATTGATAAAAAAATTAACAGCAGTTGGGTGACAAAGCAACTTCCAAATTGAAKGGCAGGTCATCTTTGAGGTAAGATGCTGCTAAGTTTGGTAGAGGTGTTACAGAGTTAGGAACACTGCAAGGGCTTTGTTTTATTGTGGTTTTCCCTGAACGAGGTACAACACTCTGCCATCTGTGGTCAGAGGACTTACACTAATGTCTGCAAGCCTGCAGAAGGACAAGAGAAGTTCCATTTTCTAAGGAAAGGAGACACTTTAATGGCACATTTTCCATAAACACAGTGTGATGAGATATAATTCACATTCATCCTGGAAATGCTCCAGAAACATACAAGATGAGCACAGTCAGTAATCCTCACTGAAAATTACACACAAGATTTTAATGGTAAACAATTACAACTATGGCACTACAGTACTTGAGAATATCCTAAAGCACGTTGGAATCAGTTGTCAAGGTGCCCCATTACCTCATCAGTAAGACACAGACACATCAGTAATGAAACATTGCTGGGGGAACTTTTGAACACCACGTGTTACACTTTCCATTGATTTAGTAAAATCCTCAYAAATGGCCTCCTGCTTTTGATACAAGTCCACTGTCCCTGCCTATCTCAAAGTTTTAAACTCTCCTCTCTTGCTGACATTTGGGAGCTGGACATTTTGCAGTTTTGATTGACATAAATCTTGGCTCCAGTTGTATACGTGGCTAAACAATTACTAACAAAAGGACAACCTTTGATTGGACACATTTTGGTGAAAAATATGCAAGTCTTTGAACTGTAGAGAGCAGTTGCTGCTTGCAGAGCAGTCTCAAGCAAGAAAAAAAATTCTTGCCAGCTAGTGTGCACTATGATCAGTAAGTAGAAAAGAAACATTTGGCTTAAATGAAAGAGATATCCCACCCCCCCACAAGCTAGTAGATAAATATAGGATATACAAGTAAGGTTAAAAATGTAATACTAGGCCAGGTGCAGTATATGTTACTGGTTCAGTGCTCAGTTACTTTTTTCTTTTTTGACACCACACTGAATAGAATACAGTGGATAAGCAAAGTTCTCCACCAGGAAGAGAAATACTTGTGTTGCCACAACAAACTGTTCATACTGTCCATCTGGGTTTGCAGTGGGAGAAAGTTAAATTAGGAAAGGATTTACAATGTACTTGTTCCAGCAAAGCATATGGCTGAGTCCTGATCAGCACCTGCTGGGATTGCATTGTGTTCCCAGGCCAAGCCCCACACGGCCCTGCTGGAGMCACCACTGCCCAGGAGGTGCATGGTACTGAAAGAAAATGCTCAAGTGAGACCATAACTCTGACCAAACAATTACTGAGAAAATAGAAGCTGATTAAAATAAGTGAATGTTGCTGAAGATTACAAATTTAAATTTCTAAAAATACAGAAAGGCACATTTACATCACTGTTTTACAAGAACACTGCATACACCTGACTASTGTAGGTTAAACTGCTGCTGGCCCAGAGCTAGTTGTGTATTTTAAGCTTGGCATTTTCAAAGGTAAAATCTAAAGGAATCCAGTCAAAGCAACATGCAGAGAAAACACAGCTCAAGCTGGCATCTACACAATGCTTTACCTGCCCCATTTTCTGCTTGTGTATCAGTAACCTGTTCTCTCGATTAGAAGAAAGGCTCTGCCCTCAAGAAATGGAAAAACAGAAGGTGACAAACTATCTACAATTTAAAGCAATGGAAAGTTCTATTTGTTGTTCAACTTAAGACTACATCTTTTTGCATTTCATTTTATCAATTACTCTATAGGCTTAACCTGTATTCATATTCATRCCCTAATAGCTATGCTGAATGATTGCTGTAGTTTTAGATAAAGCCAGTTTTTCCCTTTCCTGGTTTAAGAMGCTGTGAAAAAGCCCTCAAGAATGACCCTGTACCAAACAAGTGCCTGTGATTTGTCCTTCCCCTGGCCCAGATCCAGGACCCTGGGGCAAGGCACTGCTGTGCACTCCATGGGCCACAGGCTGCTCTGGGCTCAACTCCAGCCCCCCTCCATGTCCTTCAGAGTCATTAACTAAAATGGGCAATCGCATTTGGGGTTTGTGTGTTTTCAGAGAACTGCATTTTACTGTTGCCACAACTAAAAGCCACTGTTTGGTGACAGAATGCTCTATAAACTGTATTTTGCTCTTACTGAGCTTCCAGGAGGGTCCAGTTCCATGCTTGGCACAAKAGGGCCATCTGGAAAGGATGGGCTGGGGGAACAGATCTGAAATGCAACAGCTGTCCAATTTCACATTTTCTGTCACATTGCTGGCTTTTGCAAGAGTGGTTTTCCTGTCTGCCTTTTCTTTCCCACCTTATCAGCTGACTTGCACTCTTTAGAACGGCAGTGGAGCTGAAATAGRTTGGGTGTTTTCTTTAGTGCAAGTCTTTCTCCATTCCTAGGCAGGTTTTAGAAACTGCAATTTGTCTCCAGTGTTCACCTAGAGACCCAATAAAAATGCCACCCCGGCCAGTGTGGCACTGCCACYGCTCCTGAGCCTGCTCCAGTCACAGGCACAGCTCAGTCCTCCCCACTGAGGGCTCTGCTGTGAGACTGAGCATCCTGCATGGGGTTTGATCTGAACTGATGGAACAGCTCCCTGCAAAGCACCTCAACACCATCTGCCTCCTCCTGGCCCCAAGTGAACTGCAGGCACAGAGCAGAGCTCTGATTAAACCTAAGCTTGTTCTCACAAACCCCAGCCCTTGGGGCTCTACTCCCAATTCCCACCAGCCATGAAGGGATTCTACAACCAGACGTCTCCCAAATTTTCAAGCAATTGTTCGTGATCAAATTTCAAGATGACAGCCTGAACCAAGAGATGTCTAATGCAATTCAGGTTCCATTAAAAAAACATTCATCTCAACATAATTTAGACAGGTAATTTTAAGATAATTGTTTTAAATTTGAAGGGGGTGGGGGCAGAGCACATCTGAGCAATACTTGAATCAAACTGCAGTATAGATACAATTGAACCAACTGTTTATTTACAATGATTCCTGAAAGTCAGCAGCCTGAATATACACCAATATAGCAGCAATTACCTGGTCTGTTTAATGATGCCACATTGCCTCTCTTCTGCAGRCAAAGAATGATTGGTCAGAGGTCACTGCTTAAGTTTCTTGCACGAGGGAAAATAGCACGTGCAAACAATTCCTTGATTTAAAGAGATCAATTTATATCTACATAACAGCACTGAGAACAGCAAAAAGTTGTATTGCTCTTCATGGATCAGAAGCACATTTATCTCGCTTGTAAGGAGGACAGAAAGTTTCTTGGATGTAAATGTGCCTTTAGAAAGTGAGAACTGAAAACATTAATATAAAAAAGTCAAATAACTATTTCATGAAACTATATATATAAAAATTGAGTTATCACAACTAAAGCAGCAAATCAAAATCTGCTGAGGTTTTCTGGTATAACTAAAAAAAAGTTAGTTTGTGTCCAAGTTCAGTAAGTCAAATGCTACCATCGACACAACAAAACTAAAACCCACAAGAGGAAATTGAAAAGTGCACAATGAAATTAATAAGTCTTGGATCAAGTATTTATGGAAAAATGGAAATGTTTGTCCGGTGGACTTGATAAGTAAGAATGCAAAGGAGGTATTAAAGTTTCTCTGCTCCAGGCTTGGCTTGCCGCTCCACGTAGAAGAGGATGTAGGCCTTGGCCTTGCCCACGGTCTCCTCGTCGGTCAGGGTTACAGTACTGTCATTGAAGTGGAACCAGCGGCCCTCGTGCGCCGCGTACGCCGTGTAATGGCCCGAGCCAACGCTGTCGGGGTGGGGACAGGGACAACAGTCAGGGACACACACACCTCAGGCACCTTCTGGCAGCAGCCTGAGCAAGGAGGACACTCCCAGCCCGCCACAGGAAATGCTTCCCTTCTTGAGCAGTGGGGTCCAAGTTCTCCAAATTAAAGTTACACAGTAAGTAAAATACTTACTGGGATGAGTTAAAGGGGCTTTTATATAAAAATCTGTAGCTTTTCTGCAAGCAACGCTTCTTGCAACACTGACCTGCCATATTTGCTTATGTGCAAGTCAAGTCCATTATCTGTTACTATTTAGGCATTAGCTATTAAAATCTCACTGCTCTGTTTTCAGAAATCTTCCCCATTTTGGGCTACAGAGACTCACATGGCCTAAATACAATCAACTCACAACAAGACTAATCCCAGAATACCAAGAAGACAATTCAAGTTCCTCTYTGTTGTCCACAGAGATTTTCTGTAACTCTGAAGCACCAGTCAGATGCACTGTGTTGCTATGTGAGCCGTCTTTTATAGTCAGCTACAGGAGTTCGTATTCTCCAGAGAAAGCAAAGGGAGTGGCCCTCTGGACAGAACTGTGACTTAAATTCAGGTATCAGCAAAGCTTTGATAAATTTCTTTAAGAAAACTCRTTTCACAGCTCAGCCAGAGAGTGACTGCCTAAATAATAACACGCTGTCTTGTCCCTACTACAGTCTCAACAGTTCCCAGACCTGTCCAGGACTGGGAAAAATTAAAGACTCCCAGTAACACTACTTCAAAATATGCCCAGTATCCAGTGCCAGGGTGWGCCTGTGAGCCTTCACTGCTGTAAGCAGCAAAGGTAATGGTGAGAACCTCTTTCACCATACCTATCTTTGGTACCTATCTACCTACAGTTGTTTCAAGTATGTATGCACCCTTCTCTAGCATAAATGCAAATGCACCTTCCAACAGGAGCAAAAGAGGAAAAAACACTCCTGCTTTSTATGTAATAAGAATTTCAAAAATGAGGCATTAATTTCTGGAAGGCCCCCCAACTCATCCTCTTGATTTAGGGCTTTTCATTTATAGAGGCACTAGACTATTTCATTTCATCTCACACATGTAGTCATTAACCCCAAAGGCTGCTGGGGGCATTCATCTATAGGATCTATCTCCATTAATTCAGCTTTGCTCCCTGCCAGTTTATGAACTACAGCTTATTTCCCCCAGTTAAAATASATTCCCTAAGCACAGAATGTCCCTCAGTGGGAGAAGCTGTGTGCCAGCACAGCTCCATGTACTCACCCTGAGCCATGATGCACAACCACAGCCACCAGGTCATACAGGCAGCTCTCGGGGCCACTGTTTTCAGGCTGTGGTGGGAAAAAAACAAGTACTCTTCAAATCTCAGCACCCACTCTAACTCGTACTAAAGASAGGTCATGTAACAAATTCCTGCAGAAGTGTCAGTAAGTCTTCTTACCTCTAACAAGTAGCATTTCATGTCTAGGCCTCGCAAGGGAAACTCAACATATGTATCMACCTTGTTTCTCAGATATGCTGTCCAGTGAAAGCGTTTCAAGTGTAAGCATAGCACCTGCAGGGGTACAATTCCAAAAGGTGTGTTAGATGAGGACACTGCAACAGCCATAGGGAGGGGGAGGTGGTGGTTGAGCAATTATTTGCTTTGGCATTTTGTCACACCATTACTTCTCATGCTTATACAAACCTTTGGTAGTTTCTGAATCCAGAATTTTTTGGTGGACTTCTGTTTCTTTTTGCACTTGTGACACATATACAACTCTGTCTCATCAAGTTCTTCCAGGTCTGTAAAACTGCGAAGACAATCTGAAAAAAGCAGATACAGCAAATGATTTTTGTAACATGAAATACACCAAACACAGCAATAGAGGTGTGCTCATCTGCTGCAGTCATTCTAGTTATATCCATCTGAGCAGCAAAATGCTATGCAATRATGTTTCAATTCAATAACATGCTGTACCATGCAACTTTCCCTGTTCCTGAAAGCAGCTAGAAGTAGTCTGAAAGAAGCAGGCATTCACAAAATGCCCATCTTTCAAACAAGATTACATCCACCATTCAGCACATCTGCTTTCAAACAAACATAAATTACTAACACAGAATATTCAACTTTTAAAGCTTAGCTTTAGATACAAAGTGAACAAACACAGCAACATGGTTTTGTTGAGTATTTCATGATTTTCAGCAAGTATATTCACAAATCTGTAAAAATTAACTTCCTGTAAAAACCAAGGTCAGTAACAGCAAGGTTRCTGCCCAGCCTGCTGGACTGTGGTTTAAATGCAGAACCCCCAAGAGCCACCATTACTGTGAGCATGGGCAAATGCTTCCAAGACAGCCCCAGCAAACTGCCATAGGCTATTTAGCCAGTGCAGATGAGTGGCTGGGAAGGGTGAAATACATTAGAAATACTCTGACTGGAAAGGAAAACCTCATAGTCCTGATAGGATTTCATCAGCCAAGCACTCTTACCTCGTAGCGTGCACATTGGTCCACTCTCTTGGTTTTTAGTACGTTTATTTCTGAACTGACTTGGAATATCTAGCGAAAGGTCTAGAAAAGCAAAGATTTAAGAAATGAAATTAGGGCTGAATAAACCAATGCCCAGCCTTTTCAGGCTGAATCTTTGGGTCTGTCAAGTGACATCTAAATATATTGAGCTTCATGTTCATTTTTCTGCCCTAAGTCACACAGTATTTGGAACACAGGAGACACCTTACCTAGGAATGGGTCAAACTTTCTCGATTCAGTCCCACATATTAGGCAGTTGACTTCATTTTGAAGAATGCCTCCAAAAATGGCAGTTACAACAGTAGACGCTCCGTTTCTAGACAAAGCACATCAGAGAAGCACAGTCAGCCAGAAAGCCTGAGCTGAGTTCCCAACACGTGTCCCATGTTTGGTGCTCACACCTCCCTCTGCCAGGCTGAGGCAACAGGGACTGGTGCTCCAGGGAGAGCTGCTCACTGCAGCTGCCCAGGGCACATCACAGTGTGTGTGGTGCTTACACTGCTTTATCCTGGACCCAAAGAAACGGTGAACTGTGCTGCTCTAAGCAGATGCTTAAACTCTTAGTGCTGTGTAGAGCTGCATTTCTACAATGTGGAAATTGCTCACAGGTACAGGATTATAACCGTGCAATTGAGGCTTTATCTGACTGAAAAATCCTTTCTTCCTAGGTAGATCGAGCATATTTTTGTTTTAACTCTACACCCTTTGCTACATGTGCTTTTTGACTTCTTCGAGCACATTTTGCACTTCACTGACAGTGACAGCTTAAGTTGCATTAAGCAGTAATAAACAATGTGCAACATCAGCATTGTTCTCTAAGCTTTCATTACTCTCAGTTTTTTAGCAGATTATGTAATGGGCCTGCTTCTCATAGTCCACTTAAAAAAARAAMAATCAGATTTTAAATTACTATGCAACTCCTGACCTTGCTACTTTGTGCTCACAGATGTGACACGAAGGCTCACAGCAACCCGTGTTCTTTACCTGCACTCCACCTACATCTTTACAGTTCATCTGAACACCTGAGCAGGAGGAAAGAGCTCCTCAGACTGGTGCACAAGAGGAGAACATTCACAGCCTATTTATTACTTCACTGTAGGTATTAAAGTGCACGTGACCTCACCAGAAGGCAGCTTACCCCACCTCACTATGCATCTGAACAGCTCTTCTCAAGACAAATTTACAGCACACAAGTGAACAAAGTGTGAATTCTCCYTGAATTTTGACATTCAAAATGCTGACAAAACAAAATTGGTTTCAACTTCAAATACATATCTATTCTACCAACATTTTAAGATTCTTCTGGCAGGATTTTTAAGCATTAGCAATACAACATAAATGCAGTAAAGAGCACAGTCTGAACTCCAGGCTTTCCCTAACAAAACATCTATAAAATCCTGCATCTCACACCTGTGTACTCTATCCTCAGTATAGAAGAGAAAGCTTGAACTCAGGGAGAGTTCAAGGACTCTCAAGAGTTTCTGCAGGGAGTCAAGGACTTAGGGAACAAATGTGCAGGTTGGTCTGACTTAACTTTCCCCCTGAWGCAAATAAAAGGTTTTCTCTCTGTTAGTTTTTCTCTCTGTAAATCTGAGTGAAACACAGACATCACAGCTGTTTCAAGGAAAACAGTGGCACGAAAATCAAAATTATACAGAAAAAAACACCAACTAGCTGTCAAGTGATGCACAAATTTAGCAAGATCATCTGCAGGAAATACTGTAACTGCATTGCATTATTAAAATAAATATTAAATATTTAAATATTAAAATTTTAATTTTAAAATTTAAGTATTAAAATTTTTTACCATCTTTTTTGCTCCTGCATCATTCAGGCTTACCTATTACCCAAATACAATGACTGTGTCTGGGGAGAATAAAGACTTCTACAGGAGGTACAGAAAATACTATTTTTTTATTTCTGAAAGACTAACAAGTTAAAATGTCTTTACAATTTAGCCTGTAAGCTCATGCACATCTATGAAAACTGCTGATCCTAAGATACTTCCTTTTGAAAGGACTCAGATCATACAGAACGCTCATCTTTATAATCTGTAGCTTGCACTTCTGAAAGTTAGAGGCACTAAAGAAAATTTAAAGCAAGGAATCCTGAATGTGAAATTTCAGAGCCACCACAKGCAGACCCATGCAAAGGCATGAAGGTGTTGAAGGAATTAAAAACCACTTCTTACATGCAACATTTGTTGCTTGCAGACAGGTTAGAATTTTCTTGCAAAATTACTGAACGTGAAACGCCATTGAAGCCGCCCTGGAGTTCCAGGTGTAGRTGATCCAAAAGGTAACGCATGAACTCGTGGGCATCCTGTTGCTGGTATCCCCTTGAGAGAAAAGGAAACAAGRACAAAACTGCTTTAGAGGCAGCACACAGCAAGCACCAGGGTCACAGGGAAAAACCTTTCYTTGTTTAATCACACTGAGTAGACTTTCCACATACGCTTGGTACCAAGGAAGTTTTCCAAGCAGCCTCTGGAAAAACATGGCGATGGTCTTAGACAAATTAAGTGACTTTGGTCCTTTGCAGCTCATGTTCTCTGCCTGCCCTTTTGAGAATGGAGAACCCTTTAAGAATATACAATTGACAGAAAGAGAAAGCACCAGGGAGCAGCAGACTCGTGCCATGTGCTCCACACAGGGTACAAGAGCTGCCACCATAACCGGCCTCACCAGCCCCGCCTGTGCCTGTGCCACCCCAGGACTGTGCCCCTGTTAACTGAAATACACAATGGATGGTGGCAGTGCTTCCCCTCTGTTCCCTTTGGGACTGACCAGGTTTGATTTGTACCTAAGCAGAACTRCTTTCAATCTCATTCAGACAGGGCACTTACGCTTCTGCCACAAATTAGGGGCCATATATTTTAATCTCAAACCTGGTAAGATTCAGAAGAAAGACACCACAAAATGTACCATTCATGTGAGATGCAGAGTGTTTCTCATTCACTCACTGATCCCACTCACTTTAAGCACGTCTGTGTGTGCTTGTCTKTTCCCCTCCTCACCAAAGGCAGGAATTTAGTCTCTAGGTTTGTTTTCCATGCACATCTTTCAGCACCAGTATGAAGTCTGAAATAATTAGGACGAGTGCACCTTCTAGGATGAGATCTACAGCCATGCTTGCAGTTGCACACCTCCCCCAAGACTCACACACCATTTCTGGGGAGAGGGAGGTAATGGTGGGGTATTCAGAGCATCTCTGGAGCATTTGGCTTTGGTAGGACAGGGCTCCAGTCCCAGATGTGCTGTGCCATCAGCAGCAATGCTGCTCAATCACCATTATTATTTCACCACTAACAAGCCTTACCAAAAAGAGAAGCCATCAGGGTAAAATGTGCCTTTTAAGTTATTTAAGCTAAATCATGCATCAACTTCAACAAACAACTGCTGTTCACTTGCCAGTAAGCTGCATACTGAGACAAAGCAGGAAAGGATACACAGTGAAACACTGAAAGCTTTGTGAACACTGACATAAGTACGTGCCTTTGTAGGCCTAAGCTACAGAAATCCCTACACCTCAGGAGCTGGGTTCCCCTCTTCCTCTTGTCCATTCTTTCAAGCTGTTTTATCAGACCTCCCCTTTTCCACCTAACTACCCCACCTAAGTGCTGGCARTAACTGTCAGGTAAGAATGTCTGGGAGAGAAAAACACATTATTTTTTAATGCAAGTGCTCAGGGGAGGGGAAATCCCATAAGACTCATGGCAGAGTACCCAGAGTTGGAAAGAAATGGGACCAGACTCGGTGCAACAGAAATACACAATGTAAGGCTGATGTGCTCAGTGAGGAACACAGATACACCCTACAAAAGTATTGCTAGGAGGTAACGGAATAAAAACCAAAACTTTCACCTTGTAGGATTACAGTAATGCTTTCCTCCAAACCAGCAGCTTAAATATAAATCAGGCAGTCTGTATATATAAATCGGGCAGCACTGCCTACTTTTTACAACAGAAAACCCAGCACAAAGAAACACTGCTGTGCTTCGACAGGCCAGTTCTGTACAGCCAAAAATAGGAGGACTTCTTCTCCCAAAGTTAGAAAATACTTGCAAATTTGTTAAAACAAAGTAATAAACCCAAGCTCTGCTTCAAAGCTGCCTGTTAATTGTGCATGATTTTCAAGTTGCTGAGGTAACATAGGATTTGTTTAGTTTACTGAATACAGATTTCTTCAATAACYATATAAACAACCAATGGAAAGTTTTTGCTTCAGACACCTTTTCAATATGAAATTCCTCATAAAAGAGATGGCACACTTGTTCTGCAACAAATAAATCTTTGGAATCATTCCACATTGTTGGCTCTGCTCCTGGTGCATGCATTTATACTTGCATACAAGTATGCTAATTACAGATGGAAAATTCTTTGGATTTGTTAAAAAGTGTAAGTAGAGATACAGATTTTTATAAGGACACAATGATATGGATGATGCACTGTTTAAAATAAATTACGATGTTAAAGCCCTTCAGCCAAAAGCACAGTTTCTGTGATGGTTTGCTTGTGCTACAAAACTGACGTCCATCCACCTGAAGCAATTCAATTCCAGCCCACCCCTCACCCTTCTTTTTCCCAGTGGCAGGAGGATCGGATACAAACAGGACCAGTTACCAGGAAAAYAGCACACTATTTACACAGCAGTACATCAGCAAAACACACATCTTGCAGCTCGGCAGGAGGCTACAGAACTGCCCTGGCACGCAGCACAAGAGCAGTCAGRGAGCAGCACCTGCACAGCACAGGAGGGCCCAGAGGCACTGCAGTTGTGCCTGTAGTAACCACAAATGCATTCTCTGCTCCCTGCTGCAATGTGAGGCATGGGGGCACAGAGAGCACCAGCAGCAGCTTCTTCTATAACCCTCCCTAGGGAGAGCAGCACTTGCWGTCCTTCACTTTAACAACCAAAATCTCTTTGGACTAGAATAACTGAACTCATTTCCCAGTGCTCCTGCCCTGCCCCACCACCTCAGGCTCCATGAACACACCCCRAAGTGGCTGGTGTGCTGCTAACAGGCTGCTGGCTCCATTTTCCTTCCACACATCCATCCATCTGCCTTCTCCTCCCCATCTCCCAGGGAGCACACATGACAGAACTGAGATTTCTGCATCATTAGCTTTTACAAGGTTCAGTTAAGCACTGAACAAATGCTGGATCATGTGGGAGTGGGGACCTGCTAAAAGCAGCTGACTATTTCTCCATTTGATTTTATGAGTTCCCTTATCCATTAATCATGGATAAGCTCCCAGAAAACTGGGAAGAAAAATGAAAAAGGGAGAGCCCCAACAAACAGCACTTTTTCTTTTAAGAGCTGTGATAGAATCCACAGTGCTGAAAATCTGCTTGAGGAACTTCAATGAACAGGCTCCTCACTTGATCTAGCAAGAATTGCAGGGAAGACTRTAATGGAGAAACTGGTCACAGACATTAGGGATGGTATTTGTTTGCCTATAATGTTTTGGTCACTGCTTGCAACTACTGGTATTAAACTTCCTTGATTCTCATAAGCCAAGTGAAACATAACTGGCAGTGTGAAGAACAGGATAAAGAGATTGGTGTTGTTTGGGTTATTCATTGAGCAGATGTGTTCACAGCATCTTTTCAGCACTGCTGGAGATACAACAGATAACAAAACATCTTTACTATCTGAGAACATGGAGCAACTTACCTTCATCACAATATATCCTAACAGGTTTCACTGCTCCTTTGAAAGAGGTTCAGGGGCCAGGACAGGGAGACCTTGGAGAGGAACGACACTTGGGTTTACTTGGGTAACCTTCTTTYTCTCTTTCTCATCTGTCTTGTCAGTATGGGCCCAAAACGCTTATTATGCACAAGATTTTTCTCTTATAGCCCTTATGTCATGTCCAGCTGGTGACTACAGTATTTTGAGAGAATCAAGGAAGTTTCAGCCAGTAYGTTTGCATTCAGGCCTGTACGTGCTGTATCTTTTTTAATCCGACTCTGTCATTTTCTCATTGTGACCAAGCCTGGGTTCTGTCAACACTGTGCACTTGGCACCTATCCACGAGTCAACAGTTGATCCATTTGGAGCACTGGCTCAAAGGTACAAGCACCACTGTCTCTCATGTGAGATATCTTTCCTCTCTGACACTGCTACATGTGCTAGAAGGGCAGAAGGAAAAAGCAAGCACTACTGATGAACACGAAACTGCTGATCAAAGCAAAGATCCTTTTCAAAGCACATTTGGAGGCATATGGAAAGSTGCACAGAGTGCATCACATTTTAGAGTAGGACACCAGCAATATGTGGTTGCAATCAAGARTATTGCTATTTTTTTAAACTACTTACCTAAAATTTGGCATTATTTTCCAAACAACGTAAAATAAAGACTCYGGACTAAATGCAGTTTGGCTTCCTTGCCATAAAGCACAGAGTGTCTTTCTGAATTCTTCCACAAGTGAACTGTAAAGGAAGTAAAAGCTGGGTTTAATGGGGGTTTGTGTTATAACCCTTAGAGGTTTACCTGTTCAATGGTAGAAGTATCAGAAATTAGCTTGGTTAAGACTGTAACAACTGGTAAATATCCTTTCCAAAATCCTATCCATAATGTTGATGAGACACACAGCTTAGGTAAATTACATTTCAGATGTTCAGGACTCACTGAATATTTATCCATTGTTTGCCATTTTAGTGCAGACTTGGCTAACATCACCCCTTCAACACTTGCTCAAACAACCTACAGATCGTGAATTGCTAACTCCTAATTTATTTTTTTTTTAAGTAGCAGTAGTAGCAGTATGTTGACTTGCAGTCATATCCCCACGACCCTATTTTAGCTGGAATTCAGTAACATAATGTCTGCAGCACACATGAATAGGACTTCTTAACATTATTTAACATTTTACACTCCAGCACTACCCAAGTGGGTGGTGCTGTCCCTCCCTGCAGCCCCAGTAACAGCAAACTGCAAGTGATGTAAGTCTCTTGGTAGGTAACTATTTCTCTGTGACTGTCCCCTGTGAATGTGCAATATAAGTGTACAGTGGCCCCAGTAGCCCCCATGTGCTGTTTCCTGTACAGCTCAGAGCTCAAGGCACACACAGCTTACACATTGTTATCACCCTGGCTCCTGGTGTGGTAAGTTCGCCGTCCTGCTGTCTTCCCATTCCTCAGTTCCACCGCAGGCAACTCTTTGAAGTAACAGCAAAACTGTTGAATGTTACTAGGAAAAAGGCAATAARAATGAAATCCTTAAAGGGCAGAGAAAAAGCAAAATATTATGTATTCTGGAGCTTRCTCTTTGAAATGCATAAACACCTCTTCATGCAGTGACAGACAGCAATCACAAATGGTTCAAGAGACAAGAAATACTGTAGCAACTGCTCATCTTCTGTAGCACATGAGCAGGGCTCTAAATATCACTGTCATCTCAACTTCCTGAAACAATTACATTTTTGCTCTGCTTTGACTAAGAGATACCCTGCCAGACTGAACTATCATTTCCTAACAACGCAGACTGCCTCTGCTGAGGAAGTTTACTCAATAAATTTCACTGGTCTGAATTTCCTGTCTTGCCCAGGCCATGGCAGGTTTCCTCTGGAACACTGCACCACAGGATGTRCCTTGGACCATGAGACACAACCTCAGCAACCCACACACCCCACTCCTGCAAATCCAGGCACACTTCTCTCCAGTGGGAAGGTGCCAAATTCACCTGCCCAGCACTGCAGCACACAAGCCCCCTGAGAGGTGTGGGGAAGCTGTGCAGGTACCTGAGCGACTGAAGGATTGCATTCATGAAACACGTGTTCCCCAGGTTCCGAAGGCCTGTGGCACAAAGGGCAGTGGTGCTCCCCTGCAAATAAGAACATTAGTTAAAGAAAGATTTAGCATTGCTCCACCCCCTCCCCTCCCTCTGGAGTCATCACTGTTGGATCAGTACAGGTTTGAMCAAGAACCAACTACACTGAGTGTCATTTCAAAGACAAAGCAACCACCCCAGGAGCTCAAAMTGCCTTGAAGCTCCATTTTGACCTGAAAACTGCTTCTTACTCATTCCTGCCAACAGAAAACTATACTACATCTTCTCCTGTGCAAATAAATCCAGTATAGGACAACACAAGAGTAATCAGAGGCTCTTATTGCCAAGGATTTGTGTGTATATAGGTTAAATATTCAGTCCAATAGTGTTCAGTGAGAACAGAACAGCAATTTCAGGGCCTTTGAAAAGTGAAAGCACCAATCCTCATTCACCTATTCCCATGCCTAATATGCACTATGGGGGCACCTCCAGGTTGTGTTTAAGTCAYCAGCACTAGTCTGAGTCTCAGTGGGGTTCTGTGGCAGCCAGAAGGGTTTTTGAAAGACAAGACAACAGCATTTATTTGGGAAATCAACAGTCAAGTTAGACTGTGCAAAGAAAAAGCAAAGTATTCAACAAAGAGAAGCAAAATACACACCACTTACAGCCTAGAACAATGAACCCACAGATTAGCTTGCTCTTTGTCAAATTATCTTCAGGGTGGGTGGGGAGGAAAGGCAACAGAAATGTGGACAATGTTGTATTAATGATTCTAGAATCTGCAATACTTGGAMACATTCCATTGTCTACAAAATATCACACTGGAAGTTCACCACATTTTTGGGCATTCTTCTAACAATTTGGGCATTGTTCTAACATTTAAAAGCTAGGCTATCTTTTAATATCTCCAAGTGCAAACACCACAGAGAGCTGAGCATATTCTTTTCTCACTCTTGCCCCAAGTGTCACAGAACAACACTAATGTGTGCACACACAACAGTGCCCCTGCAGATCCAGATAAGGATTCAGCATGTCAACAATACAAAGATAATCTGTTGTTAGAGGTGATACTGAAGTATTAATAAAATTGACAAAACCGTGCACAGAGTAAGAATAATAAAAACAGCATTTAGTTCATGCTTTTATTTCTATCTTCTCCTTATTTAAATGTTGCCTAGAATTCTCCTGCGGGTTTTTACGGGCTATGAGTTTTGCAGATGATGATGCTGTGAACTGCCATAGCAAGAAAGYCCCACTATTTCTCCCAGGCTTCCTCAAACTCTGTAAGACTGGGACGGTACAGGAAGCACAGACTGCATATTCACACAACCCTAAACTGATTGTAGCTGTGCATTTTTTAAAGTAATCAAACCCCTCCAGACTGCCATGCAGCAACTGACTGCTTTGCTCCACCCCAGGAACTTATTCCCATTCACACCCTGTTGGGTGGGTGAAAGAGCTGCTCCTTTGGTGACACTGCTGTCCCACAGTCCAAGAGCTCTGCTCCATCTCTTTCTCCTTTTCCCAAGGGTGAAAATGAAGCAGTTGAATACAGCTGGGCCAGTATCYCCCCTCTCCACCCTCAAAATCTGGGAGAAATTATGAAAATTAGAAACTCCCTTAATCCAATCTGTGGAAAACAGACACATTTGAYTTGGGATGTTCTTTGTCTGGGAGGAACTATGCAGCCCTTCAGCCATCCAGCCAGGGCTGGATCCTCCTCTCCTGGGTGCTACTCTGCAGAACTGAAGTTCAAATAGGAAAATGAAATGAGAAGAAAAGCCTAAAAACAGTCCCCAGTTCCTTTTGAAAGGAAGTTTTACTAAGCCGTTTTAAAAAACTGGTAACATTTTTACTTTTTCCTAACAAYTACTCTTAGCCTCCCCTCAAGAGAGTGCACCTCCTTCTTTGCCTTCTGCACTAGGGGAATTTATTTTAAAAAAAAAGACAAAAAAAAACAAACAGCCAAAAAAAGACAAAGCACCTTGCCTGCTCAGAAAAGAAAAACTCCATCTTAACATGAAACCCTTCTTAAGCTCAGGGACGCTCACAACAGTCTCCATCAACAGAAATGCAGCAGAATATCAAACGTGCTCCTGTGTGAAGGGGCTTTTCTAGGTGTGTGGCCAGAAGATGCTGAAGAAAGTGCAYCAAGCAGAAACTGGGTCTAGGCCAACTATAAACCTCAGCAGGTTTACAAAAACCCCTTGAACTCGCTGCACCAGATCTGTTGTACTCACATTTACTTTCAAYAATTTGCTGTTCAGAGATGAGTTTTCCAATAGTTTTCTTTTCCTATGTCTGTCCGATGTAAAGGCTGAACTGTGGGAAAGAAATTAAAAGAGGTTATTTACCACAAAAACAAAGGATTGTGTGGAATGGACCAGAGATAATCAAGTGATGTTTAAGACAGTGATTCCATCTGTCACCAGTTGTCACTGACAGCAAACAGGCTCCCATTGCTGCATGAGCTCTTCAGAGTGTGAAAATGGGCTGCAGCTCCCTCAGGGCACAGCCCCATGGCCACCAGGGAGTTCATGCAGGATGTTCTGCCCAGGGATTTGTGCCTTCAAGACTGCCCTTATTAGCAGCTAYTTGTCATCTAAAATATTGACCTTTTTCTTACACCAAAGAAATMAAATACTTCTGTCAGAAGAATCATCTAAGCATTAAAGAACAGAACTTCAAAAAAATGAGGATAAAGTCAAGTTACCAACAATCAAAAATATCTGGAACATCAGCACTTGTGTGCTGAATTCTCTTAAATAAAAATTCATGGAATTGTAACATTTGTGTAATACTAAATTACAAAAATAATCACCCCTTTTCACATCAATGGAAATTAATGGTGCCTCAATTACAACAGCTGATGATTTCTCTCTAATTTAATAGTGAAACCATAGCTTGTTTCAGGGTTTGGTGTTTTGATTGATGTTTTTTTTCCCCATTTCTTTATTTTTTTTTAGATAAAAACCCCTCCAAACATTCAAAAGCTGTCATTACACAGAATGGAAGCCTGCACAATATCATTTACCTCCCAAAAAGTTACATCTCCTGGATGGTTTCCAAAATACTAATGGGCACTTCTCATTATGCTCAAACATCTTTACATCTCAGTACATATGTGACAAAGCCACCAAGAGGAAGAGAAAATAATTAAAATATTACTATAACCTACCAAGTAATCGATAGACCTGACTCAGGGAGGATACAGACATTTCCCAAATCACAGCAATTTCTTAGCAGCAGCCCTACTTGAACTCTGGAACATTCCAGATATATTTGGAAGCACTGAATGCACACACATTTCTRCTTGGCATTATGTAAGATTTTCAGGCAAAATGTGCAAGCTCTCTTTGCTCTCTAGGACTGGCCATGGCATRTTCATCACTCAGATCCCAGCATCTGCTTTCCAGTGGAACAGCACCAGACAAAGGCAAAGGAAACAATGTCTCTTCTGTGCAGTTCCAAGTTCATAAGCCTACTTCATGTTTTTGCTAGCAAATCAAACTAYACAATTAATATGAAAACTACTTCCACCTGCATTTTTGCTCCAATTTCTTGGATAAAAAAAAAACTTACTCTGTTTTCTTGACAAAGCTAAGACAACACTATTTGTTTCATTGTGAAAAATCTCTCCCATTTATGTGGAAAAAGACAGTAATTATTGTTTTGGTAGAGAGTTAATTGATATCTAAATTCCTGTGCCATCATATGCTGTTTCTGCAAGATTCACTGTATAAGAGATATCAGATCAGTCATATCCATTTGCTCTGCATCTCTGTCTCTCAGTGATGAAAAGGTTATTAAAACAGGCAGTGTCAAGACACACAAGGATCAAGATACACATAATTAGATACATATACACATAGGAAACAAACACCACTTAAATGATGTAGTATTACAAGTCTGCCCAAGGCAGTCTGGATGCAAACAAACTACTCACTTTTCCAAGTTCTGTAGGTGCTCTCTGACCTTCTGTACCAGGCCCAGCTTGGTATCATTGACTACAAAATCATCACAGCGATAACTGCAACAAAAACATTAATCAGAATATGCAAAGCACCTCAGTGCAGCAGATCAAACCACACCTTTGGTGTGGGAAGCACCAAAGGGATCCAGTGAAAGATTATGRGAACTGGGGAGCACAACACCCCTCCATGCAGTGAAAGAGGGTACAGGCACTGTCTCATTACATGGTTTTTCTTCTAGTTTAGTTTTTTATTAGATATCAGAAACACAATTTTTGGGTATTGCCTGGCTCAAGGCAGAATTCCAGTCCAACAAAAACTCAGCGTAACCAAAAGCAGACTCAGTAGTCCAGCCATAGATTTATCAGAAAAGACCAAATGACACCTGGTAAACAGAATACAGAATATTTTTTAAACTATTTTAACATTGTGATGTTATCACTGAAACCTGAAGTGCTGAACAGATACACACACAACGTAAATGTGCTCTACTGAAAAAACACCATGGAAGATGGACTGAGATCATTTGAGTTTTCCAAAGTCAGGCCAGAAGTCTGTGGCAAATKGCACCTCGTGCTTAACCACAAATATCACTCCATCACTCATCAGTTTCTGTACATACTGTAAAGTGTCAAATTACAGCTCAAAATTTTGGCAGGCAACTGAACATGTCCTGTGAGGAAAACAAACTTTGGGATATGTTTAATATCAGAACTGTAGCTACATCTCTCCTTTCCTTTTGGCACATGAGTGACTCAAATGCAAAATACATCATCATCACCTCAGGTTACTCCYCTGCTGGAGCAGACCCACACTTGCTTCCTAATTTAATGAAGCTACTGACTTCAGGCACAACTGGAATTCACAACACTCTTKGGTGCACAAATCTGCAKTACTGCCAGTGTTATTTCCAACACTACATTCATGAAAAGGCTACAGAGTTGAGAAAGTAAAGGTCCTTGCCACTGAATGGAGTCCCTAAGGTCAGCCTGTTCTGATTTTTGCCTCTAAGAAGTGAAATTAATATAACTCTCAGGACATCCAAACAATGTATGCAGCAGTTATGGGTACTTATGCAAGATCTAGAAATAATTAAGATTACCAGTAATGCATTCTTATTACATTTTTAAAGAAGGGCACACACCAAGTTAGTTGGGGAGGGGGAAGAAGCCTGTTAATGTGCTTTTTTTTTCAGCCATGGCTTAGGTAGTCCTTGTCAGCTTTTTCAACCCCCTCCAACCGACCTAATGAGATTCTCCTGCATCTGCCACTCTGACAGGACACCACTCCCAGGCCAAGGACCAGAGCACGGCCAGCTGAGGCCAGGGGMACCCGGGTACACCAGCACAGTTACACTGTTATTAATGCTGTAGTAGATACTGTGTAGTYACTAATGCTGATAAAGCAGGGAACCTGAGCAGATACAAACTCACTGAAAGCCTTGACCAAAAATTACTGCTGAAAGATGACTTCACTGCTCCCATGCCCTGAAGATCATGTTAACCTTMTTTTCACATACCAGTTTAGCACTTTCCCCAAGACAGAAGAATAAAATCAAGTACAGCAATAAATGTCAGGGTCCTTCTAACACTGGAAAAGTAATTGCAAGATTCACTTAGAATCAAGACAAATTTCTTCATTTCTCTTTTTAAGGAGCACATTTTTTAAACCACCTCTCCTGCAACACTGAGGACCCAGCACTACTACTAGAAATAACAGCACTCCCACCAATCTATTTTGGATAAACCAAGTAAACAGAGTAAGAAGTAGTTTATGTTTTAGTTAAATTTGGTAAGCCCACACACCTTAAGGGTACACTGCTGAGAAATTACATCTTATACATGAAGCTGCCATTCAAAACAAATGTTTAATTTATTATCCTCAGGATTATCAGAAACGAACAAACACCTTTTTTGCACACAGCAGCTTCACAATATGCTTTAACAGCAACGGCACAGAGCAAATTCTATACCTTGCAGAGGGTCCCTTATATGGCTTAGCACAGTATTTTCCTCTATACACTCTATTTTTAGTACCTCTGCTACCTCCAAGGCCTGGTCTCTGCTGGCCTCATTTGCWTCTAAAATGGCAGCAAGCCAGCGAATGTGTGCACTGCTCTGGGAACACGAGCGCTCAGTGCTGGTACAGTGCTTAGCAGGGGACACAACTGCACGCTGTGTTTAAAAGCCCCRGCTGGATCTGAAGAATTTGAAGGATAGGAAAAATTAACAAAACCCAAGTTTCCTTAGTTGTGCAACACCTTATACGAGTAAACAAAGAGCTCARGTTTTACTGTTTGGATAATTTTTTACTCTTTTTACTTTCACTGACTGTAGAATGCAAAATAACAGTACTAAGCAATCTCATTTTCCAATGCTCATGGCACCAGTAAATCTGGTTTGTTTTTTAAATAGAACCATCCTCACAAAAACTAAAAAAGAATTTTCCTAAGTCCTTGACAGCTGGTTATTTTTACACCAGCCAGGAACACACACCCCCCTGACACAACTGTGTCCCTTTAAGGGATAACAAGGAGGGTAATGGGTGAGAAATCTGACCTGCAAACTGTGTCTGGGATTAAATGAACACAGGAAACATATTATGCAAATATATAAACAGGGCAGCCTTTCTTCTTCTGTGCCAACTGTCTGTGCACTAGCACAGAGAAAACCAATTTACAAGAGTCCTCTTTCAGGAAAGCAGGGTTCTTACACATATCATTTTACTTCTCGTGCATTAAAAAAACTGACTAACACAGCCAGAGAAAGCATCCTATGAYAGTGTGAAGACAAAAAAGATCTGTACTTCTTGTAAACTCTTTGTGTGTAGTACTTTAGAATGAACTGAAAGGCCAATTACCTCCAAATAGGTGGAATTCAGGACTCTCTTTTTCTCAGCAGTTAAGGTCTCAAGCGTAATTTATTCTGAGGGTCTAGAATTGCATCTGCTGTCTCAAAACTGACCAAAGAATCAAGACAAGAGTTGTATTCTCACAATAAATAAAATATTAAGACGCTATCAACTTTTCCACTGTGAAGACTGAGCAGTTGAACAGGAGGATAGAAYAAACAAACAACAAAACCCTCTGGAAAGACTGCATGACAGGTTATGACACTGCCAAAGGAAGGCAAAGGATCAAATGGTGCCTTCTTAGAAAGCCCATACAGGCCCATTCACTGTTGTTATTCTTATACAAACTAGGGAATGAAGTAAAATCAGGATCCACAGGATAAAAACAGGATAAGAGTATTCTACTCAATTTTGTGCAGTAAACTGAACTGCAAATAAAAATATAAAAACCAGCACTGCATCAAAATATCTCCATTATTTTTAGAGTAGGAGTAAAATTCAATTAAGCCCTTGAATGGCATTTTCTTGACTTTGAAATTATTGAGGCAGCCCACACTGGTAGCATAAAATATTCATCTTTACATAAAAGTTCACTTAAAAGAACCACCATGGCATAAAAGTAGCACTTTCTACTGGATTCATGTCTATACTGAAGCTAACAAATAGCCTTTTCAAATTCACTCTCCACAATAGCTAATTATGTCTCAAATTTACTCAACTATTTGCTTTAACTGGCAGCACTATTTGACAGCAGCCTCCATAGTCCAAAATAAAGGGGCAGAAGTTGTTTGAATACCTTCTGCTTCATCTTTACACTTCCATGCTCATTTCAATTGGGTGCGGTAAAAAATTCAAGTATCTTTTTCGAATTATCAYGTGGGAAAAACCTGAAATATCCAAAATGAAAGCAAAGATAAACTGCTTTTGAAACTTGTTCAGCTTCACATTAGCACAGGAGCTATAATTCGCTGGTGAATTACCCACAACAGGAACTCCCCAAGGCCAARCTGGCTACAATTAGTTCCAGTTCATCCATAGATGACTCAGCCCTCAGTACAGCAGAAAAGGCATCACATGCTGAACTGCTTCCCTTCTGTGCCACCACAAACTTGTACCTCCCAGGTGCAGGGCTGCCTGCCCCTCACCAGCACAGCTGGGTTCAGGGGTAGATCCCACAGCCCCCAGTCTGGCTGCTGCTRTTTGCAATGCCCACAAGGAGTTTGGGATAAGGTCAGCAGGGTGCTCAGACTTGCTGCTGTAACTCAGCAAGCCTCAGCAAGTTGGGAACASTGTTTGTCATAATGGAGATATAATCAAGACTTCAAATACCCTGCTAAAATTCCTCCAGGGATTATTACCTTCAGAATGACTAGAAGACAGAGARTAATTCAAACAAAACAAAAAGCCACAACATAGAACTCAGCTGCTACGAGTATTAAGTGAAATTAGCTTCCCACAGCTGTTCAATGCTGGTAACCTGTGCATATGTATCCCTTAGAAAACTCATCTGTTTTCTCAGGTTTTTACTCAGGAGCAGATAAAATGCTGGTSATTTAAATAAAATGCAAATAAAARCAAAATTCCCCTACATCACAAGATTACTCAAACMTTCCTTCTATGCTTAAATGCCTACAGCTGAGCATCTGAGTTGCTCTRAACAACATTTCTTCAGATGAAATCACTTAACTGTGATTCTACTYGAAGGAGATAAAAATATKTGTTACAGAAGCATTCCTYATAAAACTGGATACCCCAACTTCAACAAACAGATTTTTCCCTGATGAAGTACCCAAAAGACACTCAATTATTTGAACAAAAAACCCATCAGAAGGGCTACACGCCCAGTAATTTTACAAGACCAGAACAGGCATTTCCCCGAGATTTACACTGTTGAAATCCTGCATAACCACACTGGACAAGTGACAACACACAAACCATGAAGCATCTGCAAATAGGGAAGCACCTGTCAACAGGCCTGCTTAAGAGGGAAGAGGATTGAGGATGCTGAATGCAGAAAGCAGTAACTCCCATTGACTCCCAGTCTCTGGGGAACAAGGGAAGTGCAGCACCCAACAGCAGCAGCACCAGTATTAAGTTTTCCTTAACAGTGCTAATTGCACTCCAAGAACCCCACAGAACACAGCCCAGGCCATTCTGCTGTTTAAAGAAACATTTCTGATTCTTCTCCTTAGTCTTACCAGAGACTTGATACTGCTTCCCACTAGGGTTCATCACTTTCCCAAACTCACAGAAGTTACACACACAAACACAAGTTCACGCTTCTTGGGCAGGAACCACAGTGCATTACTTTACTTTCTGAATTCTAACAAACCAAGGATATGTGAAAGCTCACCATTTTGATGGATGGAGTAACTACAACCAAACAGCTTCTGCAGTTAAAAGGTCTGGGTCTCCACATACCCCAAAGCAAAGAGAAGCAGCTCCAAACCACACAGCACTCATTTCAAAAAGTTTCTGCTGTTTAAGTCATTTGACATGTGGGAGTTTAGCCACAGCCAGTGYTACAATAGACATGAAACAGCAGCGYGTTTAAAAAGACAKGTCTAGGAAATCAAAAGATGAAATGTTCAAAAATGTGTGTAACGTAATGCTGCACAAGAGTCTGACATTTTCACTTTCTCATATACAAAAGGTTGTCAAATTACAGTGTTTAAACCCTTACCAGTATGTACTGTAACTACTGCAATCCATACAAACAGTATGCTGAACTTTCTCCTGTTTTTCTGTTTTCTTATGATTGGTCATAGGAATCTGTGCATCTTCGTAATGCTTTTTTGCATGGCCATTCACATATCTAAAATARATGAAAAAGAAAGAAGTTTACACCTCTAAACAGCTAATCGACATTCATTAAAAAAAAACAGATTTTTTTTTCTAATAATTTTTTTTTATATTTACAAAGGCATTAAAAAAGGCAATTCACTTGTATGAAGGCACTGGTTAAATTTTCCAACCTTTTCCCCCTTTACTSTCTCATGTGGCCCAAATTAGCCCCTCCATCTCCTTGTGCCAAACCCCAGCATCCGTGCTCTTAACAGACTAACACACTTCCACAACAATTTAGGAGAAAATCCTAAGCTTCCCTTTCCCATACCTGTAGTACAATTAGTTCTCCACATCGCTTTCCCATATACTCTTCTTACAGCTCTATCTTTTTTCCACTCGGCCCTTGTGTTTGGGATCACKTTAACAATGTGCTGACCCCCATTTTCAGCCTTCCCATTCTGCAGCATGATTAATGTTACAGTCAGCGAGTTCATGAACTTGAAAGGCTCTGGAGCTTGTGGTTACATAAGTGARAAAGAAATCTAAAATCCTACAGCTCTTCTGCTGGCACAATGAACATTTTCATGCTCAAAGGTGAGTTACAGAAAATTAGGCATCTTTAATTTAACAAAAAAAGTGTCATTACTAAGACAAGAGCCCTAAGGTATATTACTGCTTCTAATTCAATTATTTCCATTCTCAGGATGGGAGCAGTTCAGAAAGACAAAACTGCATAAATAACTGACTCAATGTCTACCACCTGCACACAATAAAGGCCATATGCAGACAGCAGTATTTTTTTAGATTAGCACAATTAAAATATTAAAATTATTTATTTCAYATCATCATATACCATGAAGCATCTYGCCCTCTTTTAGCTGTCACCAAGTGTAAATTTATTAAATAAATTAAAAAGAGAAGAGAAATGCATTGATGTCAAAGACTCTGAATGAGACATGTTATTAAAACTGTGGARCTTACTGCCACCCAGATCAAAGAAAGAAAATCTGGAGTTTATTCAAGCCACCTTAAAAGACAAAGTCCCCAGATTTAATGATGCTTTCCCAGAATAACAGCACAGCAGCACAGATGTTACCCAACAGATGAAAACATGTTCACATCTCAGATACTGTCTAAATGTCAACATTAACTGCACKCCATTAATATGTGCATCTCAAACATTTATGTAGCAGCACATTTTCCACAATTATCCTGACATATAAACAACAGCATTGGCTGTATCATTCCTCTACAGTTTATTTGGTGTACTTCAACTAATACAGACATCAAGCAGGTGTAGTCTGAAGRAATTCTGGTGGCAGCTAGTTCTTACATGCTATGGCAATAACTTTAGTTCCAAAACTGCACTGCAGGACATTTAAGCTGTTTTCAGTCTTAGTGGATAGCTGCTATTTCTCTCAAAATAASCTGTGCCAACTTGTGGCTTTCCAACAGTTCTTACCTTATCACAAAAGAAACATCTTCCACAGAATGGAACTTTACAATAATTTACTAAATTATCAGTTCTCCAGGCACTTCTTGAGCAATCACATTTATTGTCTACTATTCTTTAAAAACCCAACCCARTAAAATCCCCATATCTTGTGTATAATCTCTGGGCTCTCATAAGGCAGCAAAGAACCATGTTAGGTATAAATATACAACATTAAATGAGATAGTGAAAGGTTTATTTCAGGGAAATTTTGAATGAACTGCCTCAGAGTCAAGCAACAAAGGAAAACGATGAAGATCTGATTAAAAGATTTGCATAGTAACACTGCACTCACCTTCCACAATGGACACTTGAACAYGTCAGACAGACCCAGGGACTTTTATTTGAACGGCACACTATAAAAGAATTAAGAAAAAGTGTCAAATTAATGAAGTCTACTTGATTTTAAAATACAATACAAAAATATCAGGCAAAAACCTTCAAAATTTTTCTTCTGGCTTTTAATAAGACAGTCCAGTGAACACAGGATAAAAAGCTACAGCACCTCTGTTTCATGAAACTTGTTCTACAACAATCCATTTTAAAAAARGTATTGCAAGAAAGCCTGGCAATCTGGTAAGAAGCACACAGAATAAATTACTGTGCGAAGTATGATAACACACACCATTTACACAATGTGTATTCCTACACTGCAGTGCTGATAAAGGATTTATCCATTAATGACTTTCACCCTCAGTCACACACAAGCAGCTGAAAGGTTAAAATACAACACCAGTGCTGTGTTTCACAATGCACTYAAGACATCAGAAGATGTTATCTAAGCTTTTGTCTTTCAGATTCTAAGTCCAGAAAATTTATAACACAGATGTTTTAAGCTGAAGGACTTAAACCAAAAAAAAAATGGCAAATTCTAAAAAAAGATGGAATGCCATCCCAGAGTAGAGCAATAAAATTGGGATATTCCAACTCCAATTCCACCCTAGCAGCATGTCACTAAAGAGGGATGCTATGCAATACAACACTTAGATTTGAATGAAGTAAAATTGTTAACAATTATTCATTACCACAGAATTCACAGAAATAATGTTACACTTTCAAATACCCAACTAAGATGATGAAAAATGTGAAAAAAAATGCTAAGTACACTGCTGCAAGGACAGAAAAAAAAATGAAATAAAACTTTGCTATCCCCAAAATACAAAAAGGTACGATATTGGATAGTTTTTTTACACACCATAAATAACTACTTCTTGGAGCAGCCAGTCACAGAGGAAAGAAAAGACATTGGGAACATGAGGGTCTGTGTGGCCAGGGGGCAGAAGGACAAAGAGRAGAGGACTGACCCCCGGTGCACATGTAAATTACTTGTATTGTTATTTATTGTGGGAAAGCTTGACAAGTCTACCCATTCTGGAGTCACACTCTCAAACAAGAACTGAAGCAGCACAGAGGCTGCTGCAGGGTAGGATCACCTGAGCTGGCTAATTCAGGACTTGGAACAAAACTCAAAATTCAGTTATCCAAGCTACAAACAGTACATAGCAAACTGGTAATATCAGAGAAAACCAAGCTAAGAAAAGTATTTTCTTTATCAAATTAAATGCTAATTAAAAAGCAAGGAAGGRGTCAATTTTGAATCAGGAGAGAACTGACCAGCTCAGCTATTTAGAAGAGATATAGATTTTTCCACTAACACATTTTACCTTTTTGATTTAAATCAGATTAAAAAAAAGTACACTGCTTTTAAAGAATAATTGTTTTGATTTGAATTCAGTATTACAAAGAGCTGCTGTATTTCAATTCAAAGGCTAAACCCAAGGAATTATTAAAATGAGAATTTTATCATGTTATGCGGGGAAAAAAAGGTACACTCTCCAGAAGTATTTCTTGAACTAACTACTTTAGTAAACTCTTTAGTCAAGACTCCAGAACTACTTCCTTCAGCTACTTTACTTTCTCACATGCCTCAGTTATCTGGCTTTGGTTCTCCAAACCCAATTTTTTCTCTTTCTAAAGCTGCTGAGTTTCCACAACTGTGATGGTCACCTTGCAATAGAGTGCAGACAGGTGGAGCTGTTTTGGTTTACATKTCACGTCAGGAATGTCGAAGTTTGTCTAATTTGACCAAAATGTTACCAAGAAACCTTAAATTCAACACTGGCAAACAGAAGAGAAAGGGAAAATCTTAAACAGACATTAACAGTTAAAAAAGGGTTAAAGGACTGGTCTCCTGGTCTACCCTGATATAATTTTACTTACCTCAATTTCACGAGCTGCAAGGTAAAATATTAACCAGAAGGAAAGAAAGGGAAGCCAAACCATTCATGCATTTAATCAGCGTTTAAGTGCTGTGTGAACAAAGAACTACCCTACACTTGCCATGCCAGGAACATGGAACARTATTCCTAGCACTAAAACCCTAGGAGAGATCTCCCATAAAATAACATGTTTGCTTTCACTGTGTTAGCATGTATGCATGGAACTGGTTCTCAACCAGTAGGTCAAAGCATTATGATGGAAACTATTACTCCTACTTTCCACCTCTACCAGACAATTACAATTTCACATTCAGGYACTTTAAATACCTGCACTGCTTGTTTGTCAAGTGTTAAATTATACTGCAGTAGTGCTCATTCTGCAGGTTTAAATGTTCTGCACAAAACCATCAAACAAGTCCAACTCTGCACAATGCCAAAAAAATTACCATCCACTAAAATTTTCCATCTTTCATAACAGGGAATAGGAAAAGATGGCTCATTTGTTTTCTTTAACTTTTAGGAAGAACTTTGCTCCAATTGCATCACATCAGAAATGTGTAGTTTATCCTCTGAACAAACATCTCCACCCACAAAGAACACACATCACATGGAAGCAATTCCCACTAAGATTAAACACAGAATCCAGTATTAAATCTGGACCTCCAATTGCTCTGTTCTCAGAGAATTACACAACTGATTTTTTAACACATTGCTGAAGATTGCATTCTGTATTTCTCTGAGGTTGCCTCGGTAGATAGCTGTACTAAAGCCTGGCTCTCCAGGTATTTCTCAATTTAGATCCTGAAACAGTCACCATCTTGTTACTTCATAAATTAAATTAGACTTGGAGTTTGAAGCATTAGCTATGACTATCAAGACAGGCACCATGGAATGCACAGCAAAATCACACTGTCCTGAACTACTTATAATCTACATTAAATGTAGACAGTTTGGCTTCATTTGTAAAGGCACTGCATGTTACTCCTTTCAGATGTGGCACTCACAGGAAGGTAGCAGGCTTCAAAATAGACCAGAAGTGAGACAGATCTGTAACAAATCCCTTCTCAATTCAAAGAATGTTACACAGCCCTGGAAGTTGATCCTTGAAACACAGACTTGGGTGTCCTGGACTTTCAGGTCAGATAGTTACATTAAATCATGAGCAAAGACTCTCAAGATTATTTGCAGAGGTACAGATGTACTTGCTCRATAATCAATTTTCCAACTGGGATTTGGGGGTTGGGTTTTTCTTTTAGCACTATTAAAAAAGAAAGTATYACTACACTTTACTTTGGATTAAAATTATATTTAAACATTATAACCACATTAAAAAAATTATTTGTCTTATTTAGTGGTATACAGACCAAAGAACATTGGCTGCTTTCTCAGTCTGAACAAAAGTTTGGCTACTGAAAGAGTTACCAGCTGCCTCGATTTGCTGTATTTATAGTATAGCTTCAAGTGGTACAGCAAAGACATTACTAACATGTCAAAAGAAAAGGGAAAGCAAAGCTGCAATCCCACGTCTTATCTGAGGCAGTGTCATTTGCCACTATACATCAAAATCATCTTATTCAGAAGTTTAGAAACACTGTTTTTCATCATGTAATAGGAAGAATTCTTTTACAGAGTGATTTCTCTAAGTAAAATCTGAATACTGATTTGTTACACAGTCTACAAAGCCCTCTCTAAATGAGAAGTGTCAATCTGTCCCCAGGAGAGCAAAGACTCATACGTAACTTAGGGAACACTCAGAGATGTCCCTGCAGCTTCCACTTTCTGTAAATCACCCGGAGAAGGTTCACTGAGTTATGCCAAGTAGAATGAGCACGATATGGCTAATCAGTTTGGTGTTCTCACYGCAGGGCCCCCACCCCCATGCAAATATGTACTTCTTGTGCTTGACATTTTTTCTTATTGAAAACTGACTCACAGTGCAGTCTTGTGAAGCACAAATGCTCCTGGCAAACACTGCATTTCTTACACAGCAAACATGCAAACTGCCGCTGAAGGAAAGTTACAGTTTTGCAAAAGTATATAACCAACCTGTGAAACCAGTGGGCTTGTTTAAACAGTACACTGCATAGCTGAGAAACTGGCGAGAGAAAAAAGCAGCAGGAAGAGGAAGAGACAAACAGGAAGCAGTTTTTGTAAAGCAGCCAAGTTCAGAAACCTGAAAGATGCAGTGTCCACCAGAGATCTGGCAGCAGCACAGCCATGCGATCAACACAGCACGAGTGACCCGGGGCCAGAGCTGTTACAGAACTGTGCTTACAGCCAGGGTTTAAAATAGCCCTTCATTGCACCACTGAAGAAAAGGTCACAAAATATCAGCACATTAAGAGCAATACTTCGGTCCTTCTGCTAAAAGCACACTGAATAAAACCAAGATTAGGTTCACTGAACTTTTCCAAATAGTCCCCACAGCCTTTAGAAGACAGCCTGGGCTTTGCTTTCAAAAGGAGCTGTAGCAGCTGTGTTGCTGGCCCAATTACACGGCTACACTGCAGTAACACGGTGACCTGCACAGGAACATTTCCAGACTAAGTGACCTCTGGTCAGYTCACTTATGTTCAAACAGCAGGTCAGCTATACTGAAACAAGCTAAACTGAAAAAAACCCCACTGATGTTCCACTCAGGAAGAAGAAACAATGTTTACATACTTGTGGTGTCAGTGGTGCACTGATACTGCRCTGAGTAAATCATCCCACAAACATGAGCACTTGGTGACAAACACATTAATGCTGTTTGTGTAATATGTAACATGCATGTGCCTATCCAAAAACCCCACAAGAATGCTGTTAAGAAGGAAAGGACTACTTTCTCTTTCCCATACCTTTAAATTAATTTTGCCTTAAAAATTGCTCAGTGTCCTGTTTAATTATGATTTAGTGACAGGACTCCCATTTTGCTCCTTAAAGAACATGACAAATGCAGCAAATGAAAGCTGGGCAGTCTCCATTAGCAACATGAGAAGAAAAAATCAGCAACAATCAGAACACCAAAATGAGAAACCCCCTCCTTGTAAAACATGATCCTTCTTTCTGTGACACATCAGGCCTGAGGAATCAGACTGAAAGCTTCCTTTCCCAAAAATCTGGAAGCAAAGATGACAGAAATCTGCAAGCAAAAATCCTGGTAAGAATACAAAATTCTGCACAAGTATTTAATCAAATTTATAAAAACCCCTTTAGTAATAGCATTTCAAATGCGAAGATTTTCAGTCACAGGATTCAGAGAATTTCTCAGAAAGCTCATTTCCATTTTACAGATGAGGACAAGAGATTAAGTAATTTACCAAAAGAAAGTTAAATTTATCAGCATAGATCAGAACTGAGCCTACCAGCCCATACACCTTATGCCTTTAAACCATTTTAACTGAAGGCAAAGGCAGGATATCCCAAAACCCATTACTCTACACAAAACTTGTAAGGTGATTTGCCAAAACAGCTCTGAATTAAGCACATAAAACTTCCCACATACAATATACAACTGGTATCAGATGTCTGAGAGCCATCTATAAAAACTATATTCTTAAAGTAGGGAAATACTCAAGTTACTAACCTATGAGGAACATCAAGGAGACAAACACATTSGATGTGGTCCCTCCTCTGGGYTCACCGGCTAGAGCTGCAAAAAGGYTCTGCCCACTACTGGAATTTACAGCTTTGGAACTCCCACTGGATGCAGGCACAAATCTCTTCAAAGACTGAATAAATCAGCAGAAGAGTTTTCTCCACAAAATCCCTATTCATTTAAGATGTGAACATCTCAAGTATAATGCAAACAACTCTCACGCCTGTAAGACCTTCTTTACAGACTGCTCCTAAATGCTGAGGGAACACTGACAATTCCTTTTGGTAAGTACTTCTTCGGAAGAACAGTGAGACAAAGCATGAGAGAGAGTCAAACTTTCACCCAGCCTAGCAGTCACAGCTTTCACTCAGGCTGCAGGCTCCACAGTAAGGAATATTCACACACTCTACATTCAAAATCCACCAYATGAAACACTCAGCTGTTAAAATTGGACTGCAACCAAGGATTTTCCACCAAGTTGAACTGACCAAATCACAGCATTACAGAGCCATTACTTCCTTCTGGTGCACAAACTCAGTTGTAAACCAGCRTATACAATCAAACAGCATCTCAAGGCAAAAATTACCAGTCTACCTCATCACAGAACATCAGTCACGATTGAGTACGTGCAGAATCAGACACTGGCATTGATAAAACACTTCATTACAAGAAACAAAGAAGCCTTAAAGAATATAGATATCCTCCAAGGCACATCAGTATTTTTCCCAGCAGCATGTAAAAATCCGTAAGAGGCAATGTAAGTTACTTAGTACTAAGTAAACACATACTAACACAACTAATCAGATTCCCAGCTTCTGACATTCATTTTTRTATTTAAAAAGGCAGTTCCTTCAAGTGTACACACAAGCTTTATTATTACCTGACCCTACTGTATGTTTACATTCAGGAGGAATCAAAAGCACTGAAAAGACAGGGCAGGCCTTAACATACACAGAAGTRCAGTAAGAGTACTAACATTGTCTTATAATCTAGGAACGGTTTTTAGAACKTAAGACAGAGTTAAATGTCTGTCTAACAACAAATGGTTATTGACTGTGGGTTTTTCTSATGTGTTGGGGAATATTTAAAGAGTATATGCATTGGGAAAAGCATCTGCTCCACATTTTAAGAAAGCCAGTCAATTCCAGGTGAGTAACTGTAATGAAAGGCAGGTGACTGAATAAGGAAGGAAAAGTYACAACAGTAACTTGTAATTTTCTAAAACACTGAGCAGATGAGAGCTCCATTCTAAATAAAGGACGCAGGAAAAAGTAACAGTACAGGCTTTGAAAACTAGAGACATGGTCCACACTCAAAAGCCAGCTGGTTTCAGTGTCTAGGTTTTAAACTTGCTCCCACTTGCTTCCAAACTTCATTTCAAAAAGTTTTTCTCTCTAGCCTACCCTCAGCCCCATTAAAAGAAGTTCATAAGTACACTGAATTTGTTCAAAACTAACTCTTACTCTATTTAACAATATTTTGCATAGGTTTCATCCTTTAGACATCTTTATTGCATATTTTAGAAAAACAGCATTCTACTAAAAATGAAACTAGACAGAAGGGGAAAAGATTTTTTAAGTATACCATTTAAATACTTTGTTTTAAAATGAGCTAGCATACACATAACTAGAGAAAAAGTTAAGAAAATATGAAATTGCAATTACTTTTATATCAAAGCAAGAGAATTTACAAAGAAGCAAGTCTCCTGGTAAGCATAACTAAACATACAAAAATGTTAAATYCTTCTTTCACAATGAATAAAAGTCTCAATAATATCAAGTCTTAGCCTGACTCAAATCACATTCAAATGTAAGAAAATTCAAATAAGACTCCAACGAACATTTAAAGAAAGAAAGAAACAAATAACCCTCACTTACAGCTATGGAAAAAACCTCAAGTTATTTGTTCCAACCTCAAGTTATTTTCTTCACCAAAATCAGAAAGATCAGGTTTCTAGTGAGAAGGCAAGTCATTTAGATAGTTTGTGAACTATTATTTGTGCTCATGCATACCTGTGCAAGTGGTTTCCTCCTCCTTGTGCTAAATAAAAGCATTGCTCAGTCTCATAAAAGAAATTTCACACATGGTTACAGTGAACCATTCCCATTTACAGTGAAAAATCATCTATAATTTAAATATACTAAAAAACAACTGAGTAAGAATATAAAACACGGGTAGGTGAACAACTTTTCACAGAATAAGTAGGCCACTGAAGTGCCCAACACATTCCTAATGCTGAAGAATGTCACAGAACAACGTGATCAGCTTCATCTGCATGGAATTCCCCTCCCCTCCACTGAACCACATTGGCTTCAGTTCGGCATTCAGATKAAGCAATGGAAATTCCACACTGAGAAACGGGGACGTTACACAAATGCMGCGGGTTTTATTTGCCTGTATTCTSAGTGCAGTGWTAGAAAAGCAGACAGGGACGTCAGGAAAACCTCCTAAGCAGTATAAACAGTTCCCCAGGAAGTGGCTGARCAAACTGCGGGGAGGAGGTGCCAAACCAAAGTCAGGTCACTCAGAACAGCACTGCAGAGACACCCCGAGCTCGCTGTGCTGCTGCTCTGGGTGAGGGAGGAAGGGAAAGAAAGAAGCACTGCCAATCACACCCAGACATACTGCTGCCATTTCTTCTGTAATTTAATCTCTCTGCACGTCAAGTCAAACTTTAGATCAACACAGACATTGTCAGCAGGTGATAGTCCTGCACATACCACAAAAATCACATCCTACCTGAGAGCATATTGAAAAATAGGCATTATTATTTAAAAAAAAAAAAAAAAAAAAAAAAAAAAAAAAAAAAAAAAAAAAAAAAAAAAAAAAAAAAAAAAAGGTAAAACATCAAAGGCAGTCTGATTTTAATGAAAGGCATGGCCAAAAGCATTTTGACAAAATTATTGCCTCTATTTCTCCTTCACACTCTAAAAACATTTTTAGTTGTTTAGTTGCTTTGATAACTAAKTAGCATCCAAATTTAAATACATATATTTTAAAATTGAATGCTTTTAGYTCTCACAGAAGAAATAGATATTGTTCCTCAGTGTTGTAGTACCATGCCACAAAAAAAACAACTTATTATTCTATCTTTATGTTAGAGTGAGAGACACAAATGCTCTTTTTCAGACGGCAGCCAGAAAAAACACAGCAAAGCCAACAGTGAAATGTCGTTTTGAGTAAGTAAGCAATCAAYAGCAATTCAAAATATTCAAGCTGAGAAAAGAAGGGAAAGACAAAAAGAAGTCTTCTTGCTTTCTTTACATAACCTAGTAATTTAATCTGCTTGGTTTTAGTCACTACTATTAGATTCCTACTTCCTCAATACCAGCAAAAGATACATTAAACCATCCTTGTGACCAARATAAGAAATAAATGCTTGGTGGACAAAAACATTACCAAATCAAAAACATGAACCAAAGAGTAAAACCAAAAAAAAAACCCTAAAAGACGCAAGGCTATTTTGAGAATGGAGAAAATGTACTTATTTTGACAYAGACAAGCAGATGCTCACATTCCCATCTATGAATTACCATGAAAAATCAGTATTTCCCTGTTTGATAAGAACCTTCAAACGCCATCACCAAACCTGAGAGTATCACCTTGYTTCATAGATAAAAAGCTGCCTGCTTGCACTAGCAGGGACAGGCCAACTTCCAGAATCACTACCTTGTTCTGCCAGGCTGCCTGCGGGTATTGGGATTAGATTCACATGGGTAACAAAATCTGTCATAGAAATCTCAAACCACGTTTACAAGATCCAGAATTATGCAAGATATTCCAAAGGGGAATGGAGGACTGCTTTGACATAGCAGATGAGACTGCTAAATGGTAAGTGTACTCATCATGTCAACTACCATTTAACACACCCTCTTATAATCAAGGAAAAGAATTTTTAAGGACAAAATCTTACACTACCCATAACAAGGGAACCATTGCACCATAAAGTAATTTACATAACTCCACTCTACAATAAAATCTGTTTCATCCAACAATATCGAAGTATAAATTGGAACAACCTTAACTAGTTTTCAGATCCAAATTTTTTATTAAACTCCACTTTCTAACCTCCATGGCTTATTTTAATTAATGGCTTTTAACAGCTTTTTAGGCAATGAATGTTTGTTAAAACAGAAAGCAAACGCATGGACAGGTTACTAAATGAAGTGAGTGGCACTGATCAAATAAATGGCTCAAAGCTTCATTTCATTCCAAACACTGGGTCTGAAACTTTMATTCTGCCAACCTCAGACACACACGTGACAAAAAAAAACAATTAATGAGTCTAGGTCTGCCAGCCTCAGCACCCTGGCACGATCAGACAAAGAAAGCATAACACTACTGATATTGTTTAACACCTGAATACCCTGAAGAGCTTGGGAAAAAGCAGGTGAAAATCATCCTGCTGACACTGAAACCAGCTGTAATGAGATTTACCCTAATCTGTGGTAAATCAAGAGTCTGCCATGCACACATGAGCGTCTCATCCTGCTTCCACAATGCCTCAGACTATCCTGTCTCATGTGGTACACTTTCAAGAGTCATTTCAAAACACTGGATACTTTAGAACAGTCAGAATGGAAGTTTGTCCTTCAAAGTTTATCTTCAAAATCATCATGAATCTAATCATGAAGATTAGATCCAGTTTCTCAAAGGCAATGTATTAAATGTCTACTTCTTTCCTCTGAAGCATYTCTTCCSCCAGCTAACRTTCAAATTTTGTGATGGATTATGATTTTGTTGAGTATGAACAAAATGTTGAAAATAAAATCCACAAAATACTAATCACCGCCAATTTAAGTTTACTGACTTTTAAAAGATACTAAACATTTGAAAACAAAGAACCCCCTCCCATTTTTTGCAATTAAAAGGAATTCTACAGCTATCTTAGGATAAAAGTCTCAATTCTGGTCTCATATCTCAATAAATGTGTATCTTGTAACAGAACTGGTCCCAAAGCACAGTACTCTATCCTACAGGCCAAGATAACCATCGACCCCATGGTCAGCTCACACATCAGTAACCAATTCAAACAGAAAAAAAATTAAGGAAAACAAGACTGAGTCTAAAAAAACSCAAATCTAATAAGCTTTATGTAAAACAACAGCCAGAAAATGAAACTAAGGAGATGTAACAACCTATACAGCAGTTACTAACAAGCATTCCTACACTGCAGTGACCCAGAGAAGAAAAGGTGAAAGACTACCCAACTCTGAAATTAAAGTGACTGAATTAAAAGGAGTAATTTTTTTTTACATACTTATTTTGTCATTTAAATTTCAGAATAAATCTGGCTATTTCCAGGCCAAATTCACTTTCCAGATGTAGCATCACAAGTAATACACATACAATACAGAGCATTAGGTCCACACTGTCCATGAGCTCACCCTGAGTTTACACACAAAGAACTAAACAGAATTTTTCTTAGGAATAAGGTCCCACCTACCCCTCTCCAGTTTCAGCAAGTTTTCYCTCCTCCTATATTACAGCAATCACAGAAAAATACAAGAAATCAGGACCTCTAGTAATAAAACTGGAAAAGCAAACAGAGTCACAAATACTTATGGAGATGGAGAAGAAACACTAAGAAGCAGTTGGGATGAAAAGGAAAGCCAAGAGGATTAAAGTCTGTACCTGAGCTTTTACATTATACTTGTTTTGGCACTGACTGCAACAGTCCAAAGCCAAAAATCACACTGTGGCAGAATGGCGTTACCTAGCCAGTGAAAGCAGAACAGCGTGACTAATTTAACTGAGAAAACAAAACCTGATGGGGGGTGGGCAGGGAGGCAGCAAACAAAAAAAAAAAAACATCAATAGCAGCCTGACCCAGTGCAGTCAGGTTCTTGAAAGTTCTACTCAGCCCAAAACACATGGTCTCAAACATAAATAAAGCATTCAGGGATACTTGGGGTTATTCTGAAGAGACTGAATTTACCAAATATTTTAGGAACTTACTTTAAATATACAAAAAAATGTCCTTAACTCAGCATGTGGATTTTCACCATAATTACTGTTCACTAGGCCTCAAACAGCTTCCTCGTTCTTGCTCTCCTGTCTTTTATATTCCCAGCATCATTTCCAAATGCCACAAYGTATGTTTTTGACCACTGGTGCAATTACAACTCTTACACAACAGAAATCAGAATACAAGAAACAGATGCCAGGAACATATATCCAGCTTTTGCACAAAATACCAGTCTACAGCCAGAATTGTTCTTCAATACCTAACAAAACTGTGCTATTTAATGGAGGGAAAAGAAGTATTCGATGACAGTGATCTGAAAAGCAAGTTCTAAGCATCCTTCACAAGTGCAATTCCCCTTTAAAAAAAMCAAAAATCACACAATCTCTATTTCAGCAGACACAATCCTACCAGTCTGCAGTTGCTCTTCTAAAGACAGAACTTCAAATTCTACATTGAACAACCAATGAGCCCAGTGAGACAAATTAATGAATCCACAACCACCCAGGAAAAAAAAAAAAAAAAAAAAAAAAGTTGGAAAACCTTTCCAGACTTCCACAGGTGTGCTTAGAAGATTGCAATCTCACTTAGGTGAGGCAGGACTCCCTGTGGTTTGATGAGTCTATGAAAAGTTGTTGAGAAATACCACATCTGAGCTGTTCCAGAGTACTTTTCATAATTACATGATTTGCACAACAGTGCTGAAGGTGTGGCACATCATACAAATTCAACAGCTTCAGTCTGTGACACAGTCCTGCCAATGCCTCCAGCTACTCTGCTTCCAGCCTCAGCAGAAGTTTCAGAGATTAAAGTGCACGGAAAGATTGCACTCCAATTGGAATCAGCAGATATCTGCATGCACTGTTTCACATGACAGCACTGACTAAAAGCCATTTTCAGTTTCTGCACCATTCCTACTCTACATATCCATCTCCTTCTAAATGTCCAATTACAACAACAACAAACTGCCTATAGATCTGCAAAAAATCATTCTGTGCCCCCTTTTGATAGTCTTGAAGCTCCTCAAAGCAAATACATGCTGCTTTCTGCACTGCTTACTGTGCAGAGTAGGCCTGAGTGGATTAAACATTCAGGGCAAAGCACACCATTTTCTAAACGGGGGGCCTTACACTCTCTGATCTCCAAACTACCTAACAGTAACATAACAAGATATAGAGACACTTAAAAACGAACATACATCACTACTTATTAACTGAGAGCAAAACTATTCATAYTTGGATCACACCCTTGCTGTCAAAACTTCCTCTTAGTGCTTTTTAAAGTATCTTCTTGATCACAAGACCTCCAAAACAACTCTGGCAGGCAGCTTTCAAGGGAAACTCATTTAGGCCAAAGGAGCATCTCAGGCTGCTGCACATGTTCCTYTAAACAACTCTACCTTCAATAAAGCTGGCTTCCAAATACCAGCACCAAGTGCAACTYCTCCATTACACAATGACACAATAGTCAAGACCAATTAACTGTATTCAAAAGTGCCTCCATGTTACCTTGTGAAGTTATTGCCACAATCAGGAGTTTTTGTSGAGAAAACAAGGAGAAGGTACTTAACCAATGTGCATCACTCAGCATAGCAAGTCCAGCTCCTCAAATATCTAGAAGATCAGATAATGATAAAAATAACCACTGGCACTGTGAACTAAAACTCACTCTCCACCCTATTCTGCAATGTTTTGCTATCACTGGCACATCAGGTGATTGCCAGAAAGTTTCCTGGATCACTATCCTTATCTGGAAAGGTCAGCAGCAACTAGGAACAGGACTGACAACTTCTGAGTTAGTTTAAGACAAGGTACTTGATGAGAGATGCCCKGTAATTACAGACTCCAGAAAACTGCCTTCCAAATATTTTTCCACAACTGGGGCAACAACACCAACAAAAAGAATTAAAACCACAGAACCTTAGAAMACAGCATCAAAAGCAATAGGAAATGCAGTGAATTTCAACGAGGTATTAAATTACATGCATTTTCTGTTTAATTTTATATTACAAAGTTACAGCAAACCCAGCAAATAAGTATTTACTGTGACTACATATAAATAGTATTACATATCTTAAAAAAAWTAGYAAAGTGAGTACAAACAAGAAGATGMCAGTACTCTACATAYTTCAGAAAATAAATTAAAAATAATCACACACTAGTAGCTGGAAGTGAGAACGGAGGCTACACTATAGTAGCAGAACTGAGAATTGCACTACACTAGTAAAAGTGCAACATTTGTTTTTTTTTAAAAACCCGCAATTTCATTTGCTTTAAATTAACAAGAGCCTGCTGTTTGTTCACTGGACTATTTTGAATTCAATGTACCTAGCTTTTTTCTCTAAAAAGAAGATTTCAACAGTTATCTGAGTACTGTGTGAYTTATCTTTATTTTCTTAAAATTCATTACAAACAAAAGCTCCCCTGCATATGGTACCATCATTATTCAGTTCTCAAAGAGCTACTGCACTTTCCTCCTGCCTCCGCGCTGTAAAACAAATCAGGTGATTGCCCAGCAACTGGCTCTCTCGGGAAGTGCTGGTTTGGGAGAAACACTGAGAACAACAAAGAAAAACTTGTTCTAACTGCTGAACTTCTTTGTTGAGAAGCGGAATGCATACTAGGGTAGCTGTAAACTGGCTGTTTTTTTAAGCTAGGAAGTTATATTAATACCTCAGCATATATTTTTAGTTTTGGTACTTTTATCTTTTTGAAGTTCTCTGAAGGGTGGTTCCCTACTGCCACATGCTTCTTGTTGACAATTTTGCTTACCCTTGATATTCTGAAGATAACAGATGGACTTACAAACTTAAACTTCTTGTCAATTCCCTTTTTCTTTTTTTTTGGTAAAACACCATTAGGGACAACAATTTTTCCAGTACTTCTCCTTTCCTTCTAATAATTTGTCCGCATGACTCCAGTGTAAAGTGTACACCCTCTAAATCAAAAGCAGAGAAAGATAACTGGTTTTGCCAAAGGAAGCAGCAACGCTACCACACCTTGGCTCCCGGAAACGGCAATCAGGGAAGAAGTTAAGTAAGCAGCAGCAGCCTTCCCACACCAAGGCACTGACACTGTGAGACAAAGGACACCATTTTTCCTTTTAAAAAAGAAACACTTTAAAACACATCCAACCTTTCAATACTCCCGACGGGTCATTCCCAAAGGAGGTTTTCTCTCCAGTGCCCACAAGTACCAGTCCTGCTTCTCCTCTAAGCGGGGCCTACTTTCTACGTTAACCCTCTGTGGTTGTGTCTACTTTGGGACGGAGCACAACTAAACACAACTACAGCAAACACAAACAGCAAACAGCGGGGGTTAGCCGCGGAGAAAGCTAAATTTAAAACACCTGGCGCACGGTACGTTTAAAGGGAAAGCCCCTGAACAAACAAGATCATGCGAGGGACAGTACTGACGACAGGATATTTACATTATTAAATCGAAGAGCAACGTACTAAAAAAAGACCTCTACACTCCTACCGACTCACAGGTAGGTGAGCCTGACTCCAAAGCCCCACAGACCACCTTCACTGAGACGCGCTTTGGATTAAAGGGGGATCCCAAGCGACGCCCTCAGCCGCAACAGTCCAATTTAAAGTACACTCTCTAAAGTCGTTCCAAAAACGTATATTTAAAAAATAAACAAATAAATTAAAAAAAAAAAAAAAAAGTAATCTCAGCCCGATTTGAAGAACACACTGACCCTGTAGCTGCCAGGGGCTCCTCTCCCCTCAGCCGCCGTCCCGGGGCAGAGCCGAGCACGCAGCTCCGCCGGCAGACAAAAGGAGCGCAGAGCGCGGCYCCGCAGAGCTCCGCGGCGGCCGGGCGGGGGGCGCCGGCTCCGCCAGGACAAAGTCCGCTGTCCGCCGCGGGCCGGACATCGCTGCGCCGGGACCCGGGGCACGGCCGGGGGCGGGAGGGCAGCCCCCGCTCCTGCCTCACCATGCGGCTCCCCCGCGGGCGCAGCGGCGGCTGGAAGGCGCAGCCCCCCTCAGAGGGTCCCGCGGGGCGGCCCCGGCGGGTGGGGGCCAGGGCAGCCGCCCTCCCCCGCGTCCCCGGGCCCTCCCCCGCCCGCGGGGCGCCCTCCCGCCGCCGGGCAGCGAGGACAAAGGAACGGCCGGGCCACCTCGGCCCGGGAGGGCCGCGCAGCGCAGGCCGCACTCACCGCTGCAGCACCAGGAGGAGGGCGAGCCCTGCGGGAACTTGGCCGAGTCGGGCRCGATGCAGACGCTGGAGCCGAGGTGCGGGCACTCCATGGCGGGCGCGACGGAGCGGGGAGGGCGGGCGGCTCCTCGCGGCGCTACAGCGGCGGCGCCCCGCGCACAACAGCCATCTTAAGGCCGGCCTCCCGCTCCGCTCCGCACCGCGYGGGGCCGGGCCGGGCTTTGCAAGCAGCCGCCCTCGCTGCCTCCCGTCCGCTCCGCGCGCAGCTCGCCAGCCGCCGGGCTTTGCGGGCAGCCGGCCGCCCCAGGGGCCCGTGGCACGGCCGGCCTGCAAAAAGCGATCTCCGAAATTCATGGAGCGGTTTGCGTTGGAAGGACCTCGAACATTATCCAGTTCCACTCCCTCCCATAGGGAAGGACACCTTCCACTAGACCAGGTTGCTCCAAGCCCTGTCCAGCCTGGCCTTGAACACTTCCTAGGCATGGGGCAGCCACAGCTTCTCTGGACAACCTGTGCCTTTGCCCCACCATCCTCACAGGAAAGAATATCCTAACAGCTAATCTAAATCTGCTCTCTTTCCATCTGAACCCATTTCCCCTTGTCCTCTATCATTTCATGCACTGCCATATAGTCTTGCCCCATCTTTCCTCTAAGTTCCCTTCTTGTACTGCAAGGACACAATTAGGTCACCTCAAAGCTTATCTTTTCCAGACTTTTTTTTTTCCAGTTCTCTCAGCCTTTCCTCACAGCGGGGGTGTTTCTGTGCTGGGACCCCAGTCTGGGGTCTGGGCTGCCTGCACTGATCCAGCCAGCTCATGGCCAGCCTGTCCTCCAATGTTCTGTAAGATCCATGGCCTGAGGCATGTGCCAGCTTTTCCTTTTTAAGTTATCTGGCCTCAAATTTAGCTTTTTACTGAATTTTCTACTCTATGACTCTAAGTTTTAAGTGGTAATAAAAATACAGATGTCGTGTTATAGCTTTACCCRACAATGCAGAATAACAGTTTTATCATTCAGCAATTTGCAATACCAATATGCAACTCCTTTTAAAATAGAGCAAATAAAGTCCACCAGCATAAAAGTGGGCGTTTTTTTAGTCTAAGGAACCGCGAGTCCTGGATATCAGGAATTCTAGACCTTTTCTCTTACCATAACTAATGTGAGAAACACAATTTTGACACTGGTTTTGCCTTTTGTGTGACCTTTGCATACACATGGAAAGCATCTCTCTCAATGTATTTTATGTGGCACTGCCCTATTTCAAGGGAGAATATTTTAGAAAATGACAGTTCTGTATGGATTTTCAGATGAGATACTTTAAATATTCATATCAAAGATGTCTTGGTGGTCACTAATCTCATTGGCAGAACATCATTCTTTACCCTTTGTTCTTTTTCGCCGTGTTTATACAAGGGGGAAATATTCAGAGCATGAAAGATCCAATTCTCCACAGCATCAGAAACTACTTTGACTACACTCCATGGCATTAGTTTGCATTTCTAACTATGCAGCTAGAAGCAGCATTAGGTCATAGATACCAAACTGTGAATTAAATGGCTGCAAATGTTACCTTGACAYAAAACCACAGATCTTCCTCACAAATTCCCCATCCTTCAAACTTGTCAAATTTGATCCATGAGGTAAGTACTATTCCCAATGTATAAATTACAGGTTGTACAGAAACCATATATTTATACAATTTTCTAACAATCACTGTACAAAAAGAGAAAAAAATATTTGGGAAAGCGATTTCAATTTGTTTCACACAACACAAGTTTGATATACATCTAAGAATCACTTGTACAAATTTAAGGAGCAAAAAGGTGGCCATGTTAGCATGCTTTACATTAGCCAAAGGGTCCTTTTGTTTACTCTCCACYCTCTGCCACAATGTATAATGAAGACATAAATTAAAGCAGCAGTTTGCAATTGCATTCTGCCTTTTCTAACCAATGCACACATTTAATCCTCTTTTATACTCCACCCACCCTTGCACACAAACAATGAGTAAGAAACCTCAATTAGATGTGCTCTTCTCATTTTCCCCTTGTACCAGTGTCACTTGGCCTTCTCCAGGCAGTGTAAACCAGAGTTTAACCAAAACAGTCACTTCTTACCTCTGTGTGGATTATGCTAGCAGTATATTTAGTCTTTTGGAAGTAAAAAAACTGTTAACAAGATTGAATATGGTAAAATAAACATGTTTATATGCCTTTGGTTGTCTAGTTTCATTTTAGCACTGCTATTACAGACATCACACCCTTTGCCTTTGGAAGATAATAATGGAATGTTCTTCCTTTTTTCATTTGTGGGTTGACAGCCATTCAGTGAAACTTTGAATAATGTAGTTCTGTGCAAAAATATTCCAATTTCATTGTTTTAGTTGCCATGCCCACAGCAAATGTGGTAGCCTTTAAAGTTTTTTATATCTCTGGTTGCCAAGATAAATACTTAAGTGAGGATGATTTTATCTATTAGGGAGCCATGATGSATAGTAGTTATCACATATGTGAGGATGCATGAGGACTGGTATAGCCATTTCTAACACAGCCTGCTGAAAAATAATTGATCACTAATGCAACTSTCAGCACTCAGATCTCAAAAGCTTTGCTTACAATTAAGCTAGTTTTAAATGCCCTKCAGTGAGGTATGCATGTCAAATGCAGAGGAAAACTGGACTAGAAGCTCTGGGTATAATTTTCCTTTTTGGTTTACTTTTTCATTAAGATTTCCTCAGTACAAATCACTTGATTTGGAACTGGAGTCTCATCTCTTGCTACCATCCTTCCTCAGATCAGAGTMATTTAGATGGTAGCTGCTATAAATCCTAAAGGCATGCTTATAATGGGTGCAGTCAGTGCAGAACAGGAGCTTGTGATTTAGCATTGTATATTAGAAACTTCTATTTAATATAGCACATTGTCATCTCTACTCGAACAGAGATATTCTATACAACATCCTCTTTTGGGATTTATGTAATCATCCATCCATGCTATAGGTTCCCCCTGAGAGCATCTGAGTTTAGAATTTGGTCCTAAATTGGTATCTTGCATATATATTAAGAATTTACAGTGGGGAAGTTTGCCTGGAGAGTTCTTTTTTTYCTGCTGTGCTCCTCAGAAATAAAATCGGTGGTGTTAAATATTTGAAAACATTATCTTGCTTCCCATGTGTATGTATTATGATATGGTCTAATGACGCAGTAGCAGCATTTCTCCTTGTGATATTGGCTTCCTTCAAAATCACTGGATGAACATTGCTCAGTGGATCAAGTGAAGCAGATTGTTGCCTTAGATGACTTCTAAGTCATCTCTTTGCTGTAGAAATTGGAGCGCGTGGAATGAAGAAGAGATGACGCTGGAGAAGTGGAACRAATGCTGACCTGAAGAATTATAATTCAGTCTTTGCCAGACAATTCTTGCATGTCACMTGGCAAATTATTTAAACCAATTTCTTTTCAAAGTAGACYRGTTTGCTCATRTTAGAAGAGTAACATTCTTCTCAAYTACAGCTGTGAAGAGGGGCCAGCTCTGTTCAGAGCACACACATCAGACTCTTCCTATCTCTATGGATACACATCCATCCTCCACTTCTAGATCAAATGCATAAAGATAGAAAGAATATCATCTCCCATGGCATGTTTCTTCTCACTCAGAATCAGTGAGATTGGCAGAGGCCCGAACACTCAGCTGAGATGAATATTAGCATGACTTTTGCTCTGAGCACTGGSTTTAACCCCACCTGGTAAATAAGAACCATGCAGCCTCTCGCAGTGAACACTCTGAACACACTACGTGCCAATCCAGACCTAGTAGTAACTAGATAGATGGGGCTTTTCCCTCTAATTTCCCAAAGGTATGGCACTGACACATTCAGGTGTGATGGTGACAGCGATGGAGAGCACAGAAACMCAGCAGAAGGAAGTGAGTTCTTTACTCGGTGCAGAGGCAGCTCTGAGGCAGATGCTGGCAGGCCATATATCAATAGAAAGCATCAGAAYATAGGTACGTTCTAACACAAGGTCTCAGCTTGATAAAACCTGTACTGAAGGCTGGCTAAGCAGCTCTGTGAGCTCTGTACCATCTGCAGTGGACTGAAACTTAGCTGCAGGCAGCTGTGTATGAAACGACACTAGAGCACATAAAATACCACAAGCACATTTCTGGCGGCATATTGTCTCATTGACAGAACTATTTCCATTTCCTTTATGGCCTCTGAAAATAAAGCTCACACACTTTCCACTGTTAGACCATAAGAACACATGCAACTCCCTTTACAATGTTCAAGATTCCTCTCTAAAGGGCAATATCTCCAAGATGAAGGACAAAGAGTTTAAAAGTAGGCGAATACCCAGAGCAAGCATCTGTGACGGAGTTTGAAACACGGGATTAAAGGGTGTAAATGGGCAGGACTCCCTTCCCAGCATGCCCAGGACACTGCCGAGCACACCCCTTGAGGGGGCGGTGTGACACAAGGCATGGAAAAAAGGTTCCAGGGCTCTGAAGGACAGGAGCTCTGCACTCTCCCTGCTTCCACCAGCAACGGAAGAAATTCCCAGCACATCTGCTGCCAAAGAATTTATGGTTCTCTCCAGTAAAATGGAGGGATCCCTCATTTCTTAATGACTTGTGGGAAATAAGGTTGACTTTAGCAATACAAGTGCCATTGGGCTGATACAGATTCCATCAGAACAGAAGAWTGTGTTTRTTTTTGAAAGTATAACTCAAATATKTATCTGATATATRATTTCTTTAATTTCTAAGAGCCTAWMYTAATTTTACATCACTTTTCCAAGGTTTTCAAAAATATCTTATTGAACAAAGGCAATGCTTTAACTCTGTCCCAAACTTTGCCTGTTCTGCACTATCCCAGCTTGGACACAATGTAAAGGGATAAATAAAGGTGAATGTGAGTAATCTCGGTGGTGGATTTTTTTGAACAAACCAGTGAAGATGGGAAAAATAAATGGGACAAATAAATTGAACRGTTTTCATAAAGTATTATTCATACCACAGACAAAGAGTCATTTTTAATTCATGCTTTAAACAAACGCCTGAAAGTTCTCATATGTCTGGCAGCTTTCAACACCAACTTCATCTATTGTTTACTGTCCTCCAGAGCCTGTTCAATAACGCAAGTGGCATCAGGGTGACATCCAGCAGTATGAATTCATGTCACTGGCATTTAGYTTTTACTGTACTTGTGATGTAAACTTTTTATTATTTCCAAATGTGGTCTTGAAAATAATGATTCTGTACTTCTGCTTAAGCTGATTTAAAGATCATCAGACTTTATTTCACCCATCTGAATCAGTACAGAACATTTCATAGCCAAGATAACTAATTTCTCTTCACCGCAACTGAACAAGGCTTACTCACTAATTTTTGGCAAATGAGGGAACTACAGATAGATTTTTTTTTAAAAAGAGGCAGCTCAGCTTACATACYGTGTCAAAGCACAGAAAAGAACTTCCAAGCATCCTGTTGAAAGAAAGCCTAGTAGTACCTATTTGCCTGGAAAATTTGATAGTTGGGACCAGCCAATCCATTTGATCAAGGAAGTGAAAACTATTCAAATGTACTCAAGTAACTCCAGAACCGAAAACTCACTGATACTATTTCTTRTGTCACAAGGGGCAAACCCAAAGATGGTTCTAAGCCACAAGATCTGCACATTCAAATGACATTTGGGTTTTCAATTTCACCGCTGTGATTAGTTAATTCACAAATCTAAGGACAACAGACAATAATCCAGGCACAMAAATTATAAGAAATATTACTCTGGTAATAATCTGGGAGGATTGGGAAGATAACTAAATAGTAAAGAATTATACTAYTTCAGATAAAATTTAGGAATAAGAATGCAAAATCTACTTGTCAGTGAAAAGAACATGTAAAGAAACWATTGTAAAAGAAGTATTTAAATTAATTTCTGAAGTCCCATCTCAAATACTTAAAAATGAAAAGTCCAAAAATGACCGTATTAAATAAAATKACTTTTTTCACCTCTAATCTCTGTTATAATATCTAAATGTATATACTAATTATATCKGTAGAATACTACTACAGTAAAAGTATCATATGTGTCTGTGAACTGTAACTATACACAAATGATATCACTTTTCCTGCTACATTAAACAAAATTGTTGATAGTCAAAACAGTGTACAGGCTATTTCTGCTTCTTTGTTTGCTGTAAAATCTGTCTCTCTGCTGCATGTACTTGCTTCTAGTTTTGTACAAGGAATTTTGGACTGTACTGCACACATATTAGACCTTGGTTCTACTTAAGTGTCCACAAAAAACTGTAAATGCCAACACAAAAGGTGCAGTATCTCAGAGCACTTTGTTTCTGAAGTGTTTTGACTCCAAAGCAAAGTATCCCTGGAAAAGCTTSCCATTATACACAAAGATAGTATATACACTTCACTGATACATTGAATGAGACCTGTTAGCTCACCAACAGCACATTTTATCCTGTTTGGAGATCAGCTCATTACCAGGGAAACAGGAATTCTCTTGCCATGTCAATAATGCAGCTCTTCAGGCCCAGTAATTCACAATGTTGAGTAGCAATATGAATTGTGAAATAGGAGACCATTGRTCCAGATTTCCTTTTTTCACTCCCTTCACTTAATATCTGTGAATTCAAGGACTGAACAAAGCTTTCTGAAATGTTTCTGCTCTAGGTGGAACTTGAAACTTGAGATGGCAAAATCTCAAGGGAGAGGGAGATGTTTGGCTTGTTCTGAAATAAGCTGTGGTACACCCTGTGAGCAGAACTAAAGCTTTCAAAGCAGTCTTGCCAGGCTCCAAACACTCCAAGTTGGGCTGCTGATCAGTCTGACTCCAAACTTTGCCAAACCCATCCTGCCATAGCTTCCTCTTTCTKCCTAAACACCACCCATAGCCAGAAGCTGCCTGCCTGGGGCTGGGGCATTGGCCAATGTTGTCAGCAGGCTGCTGTTCCAGCTCTTCTGCCAATGCCAGAGTCACCCCTGGCTGTTCCTACAGAGGGAACTGTCCATCATCTTGTCATGGGGAAAGGAGCAGATTTATCAACAGTGCTTTATAAGCATTAGCAATATTGAATCACAAGGTGTCTATGTATAAGGAACACAAGGACTACCTGCAAACTTCTTCATGCARGGATGTGCACTGTGTACCTTTTGTATCTGTTGTTGGCACGTKCTACTTACATTGTTTACAAATTCTTCTGTTCTCAGAGAGACCTACAAACATTTCTGTAGTTTGAGGTTATATTTATTCAGCTGACTGTGACTTGTCACAGGGGTTGTGAAGAAGCATCACTAAGGGCGGAAATGAAAAGTGAAATWAAAGAATTATTCTGGCTTGCCATCATCTGGACAGATTTGTGCAACTCATGTGGAAAAACTCTTCATGCATTGCCTGTCTGTGAACAAGTAATTCCCATTCACCTCTAAAAGCAAACAGTTGCAGCACTTGGTTCTGTAATAAGAGAGACTGTTCAGGAATGTTCTCAATTTACGGTGCTGGGCTGTGCTGGTCCCCTTTGACCCTATTTGCTACGATAATGTGATTATCACTGTGTATGAAATATCTCATTGCAGCTCTAGACACAAGGACTGCTGCAGCAAACAAGGGGATGGGACAACTCCAACAGCTCCATGTTCCAGGGTTACCTGAAAAAAGCCTCTTGTGGGGAGGTTTCACCACAAGAAACCTCCTTCCCAAAGGGAACACAGGCCAGCAGATGTGGACTCCTGCATTCCTGGATAACAGTTAATAGTTCGAAATATTTTGGGGACATATTATTCAAATATAAGCAGAATACATTTARTTTAAAACTTCTTCATGCCCTCTGGAAAAAAACTACCCCCCTATTTCTCCCTCTCCCAACTCCCTGGCTTTTGCAGTCACTATTAAGGATTTACATTTCTGGAAAACTACAACACTGACTTCTTTCACGTTGGCTTTTAAAGCCAACATATGACTGGCAAAGTGTTTACCAGCCAGAMAAACCAAGCAAGCTTTTTATGTCTCCAAAGATAATAAAGTAGTGCTTAGAGCACAGCTTGCCTTGAGCTTCTGCACGAAGCTACACAAAAGGAGATGGCTATTTTAATCATCCTGTAGTTTCTTAAGCATAGGTTCTCCTGTTGATTTAGAACAGTCTCAACCCAGAACACTAAGCCATAAATACATTTGGAGCTGAGGCTGAAGCAGAGTTAATATTCATCCCTCCAGTTTTATTTTTAAATATACCTTTAGATCTCCTGATGTGAAGCAGAGTCAGTGAGTCACTCTAGACAATTTAAAAGGTATTTTGGAAAAAGCTGTAAAGTGAGTTTTGGGGTTTGTTTTTCTGTCTTTTTCTTTTTTTTTTYTYTTTTTTTTCTTCCAGTCACAAGAAAACTTAGCTTCGTTATTTGTGGGGGTTTTGTAGTAGAAAAAACTAGAGCTGCTTAGGAGTTAATGAGCACACAACATCCCTCAACAACACAGACACTCCAAAAGTAATGGAAGGACTTCTGGATGGACTCTAACCAGCCATCCTGTGTTCATGAAGCTGAAGGGGCATTGGTACCCAGTGCAGCAGCAGCTGCAGTGAACCTCTGTGCTCAGAGCAAAGGCCACAGCTGCAAGGAGGAAACTGGCCATTTTCCCAAACTTGCCCAGTTCAAACTGCCTTATGRGTCTTGCTGGCTGCAATGTGGATACTATACACCACCTACAGATATTTACATAGGTGTAGAGACAGAAATTTAGCAGAAGGAAGTCATTGACAGAGTCAGAAACTGATACCCAGCATGGAGACTCCTGGCACCCTGTCCAAATCACTCTCCTCTAGCTTGCCAGCTTAGAACCAGACAGAATTGTCAGTGTAATGCCTCTGTCCACCCTATAGCAAGCCTTTAGTCCAGCTACTCCTACTCGAGCCAATACCATGACCATGTGTGGTGAATGAAGCAGACAGCAGAGGCCAGCAACAAAAACGATCCTGTTATTCTGAGGAGTATTTCTGGCAGGATCCAGGGGTGCAAAGCAATGAGGARAAAGCTGTGTTCCATCTTTAGTGGAATGCCTCACTTTGCTGTACTCTGTTTCGTGACTTGTTTGCTTGAGCCCTTTTTTTAACTACACTTTTGGGCTTTTCAGTGTGTGCAGACAGGACAAATATAGTGACTCACAAGCTTATACCTATTATTTAGTTGTTATATAAAGCCCACCTGAGCACACCATGAATTCACATTTTAGGTTTGCTGGAAACTTCTGCTGGAAATTTGTCCTGGGCTGTTGCCACCTTGCAAGGATCCTTTCTCATCCACCCCACRCAGGCAAATCCTCAGCTTGTTTTTAAATTAGTACATAGAAGCCCTGTTAGTCACAGCAGTGACCACAAAGAACGTTTTGCCTTTGAAATTCTTATTTCATGCAACTTTCCTAGGTAACCTTTCCTAACATAGGATACCATTTGTGCTTTTCATGTGGTGGCAGGGTCACCATCCTGGTAGGTGACAGGGAAATTTGTTGGAGCCTATTTTAGATAACAGACCTTCTTGCACATCATTCATACAGTCATCACTATGAACAACACAGCCCACTCCCCTGAGTGGGTCCAGGAACCCACTTGCATCTCAGGTGACCCTCATGGCCTCGAGGGTCAACAGAATGAGCCCCTAAAGAGCTCAGCCATGCCCCACAGGCCAATGCAGCATATCCACCTCATCCCTAGGACTGAAAAACTCTGTTAAGTCATGTTATCTATTAGCACCAAAAAACATAATTACCTCTGTGTATAATCAGTTTGTAATTCACTACGTACATTCCCCACATGCAACTAAGTAGATACTTAACGTGTCTCTTCTCAGAAACTGAATGTAGTGGCTTCAAATTAACTGGCAATATACGTGTACTTTGGATTCACCTCCATGCCAAGATTAGCAATATTTCTAACTGGTTATAGTCACAGACACTGTAAATACAGCATTCAGTCTGCTTCTTTTATGGGTGCTGCTAAACCTATTCTAAGCACCATAGTTTAGTCTACTCTTTAAACATAAGCTGGGTTTTCCCAAAAGCTGGGACCTGAAGTCAATTTACTTTACAGTCATGTTTTACTGTAATAGGTAAAATCCAGTTCAGAAATGTAAGARAAATTAATCCTTCTGAAGACATATGCTGAACAAAATCAATAAGGGAGCTTTAGGTCTGTGCCTGGTCTTACCTGCTCCTGTAAATCTGTTTGAGAGCTGATTTCAGAGAAGACAAGCACTACATCAGAATATTAATTCATTAGACAAAAATAAGAATATTAGAAAAAAAACGTTGGGGGAACTGATTTGAATTTATGCAAGTGATCACATGCAATAGTGCCTGGCCATCTCTTACAGAAAATCCTGGAGTTCTACTCTGCTCAGTCTGCCAGTTCCCAGACTATTTAGCATCTACTTCAGAACATGTAAGAAATCTCAAATATGACTTCATTGAGCTATTCTGCCATAGCAAAACTTCTTCTATAAGGGCAGATGGGAAATTGCTAACATAGAGGAAGTTTCAAGAGGTAGAATATAATTTAGAGGACAGAACATTGGATTTGTGGATTCCTGCTTTAACTCTATAGCTTGCAATGACCAGGGATCAGTATCTTYGTTTTGTGCATCATCTGCAATATGATTTTTTAAAAAACAGTTCTTACCTTGAAAACTTGCAGATATAATGAAAAGAGACAAAAATGAAATAAAAACACAGCAGAAAAAYCTCGATCATTATGCACTGCACCTCAGAGTGCACACTGAGATGTGATATAAGCAAAGATACTGGACAATTTCCTGAATTGAACAGTAACTTGGAAATGTTGTTGTTTTGARAGACTGAAAGACTTGAAGGAAGATCATGTCAAGGAAATAAGGAACCTTGCCTGAGATACAAATRCCACTCATAAAATCCCCTAATTTGGAAACAGGCAGTTTAACAATGGATTGTCCTTTCTAAGGGAGTCAGTATCAAAAAGAAGATGCCAAACGATGTTTTTTCTACACATTAAAGACTCCGAGAGAATGGACTCAACAGCAGGTGTGCACTGACTTTTCAAACACAGACATCAAGGTTTGTATTCCAGCACAGTTCAAATGTGGATGCAGGGCTCCATTTCAAGGCTGTCTGGTGTCCCTCATACAAATTGCCTGACACCCAAGACTCCTCAAGCACTGTAAGGGTTTCTGAGACAACTCTGCTACATCTGTCTGTCAGTGCTGTGCGCTTTCTCAGACAGCTTTGGGGTTACATTTTTTTGCTTACAGACAGCAGTTACATGTGTTTGTATGATTTGAGCCTTGCRTCCAGGCACTCTCACTGAGCCCCATTGCCAGCATTGCCTCCAATACCCACCAGCCTCCCAAACTGGGGAGTGGGTGAGACCCCAAGAGATGGCCCTATGACCCAGACTGATTTTAATTACAGCAGACAGTGAGGTAATTGCTTCTTCTGGATCCAACTGACCCTCTTTGCTTTCTGTTTACAGTATGTATGGGGCTCTATAGTCTGTTTGTTATGGCCATTTATCAACATGTTTGCTAAATGATTTTTTAAAGAAATGCACTAGCAGCATCTCCTCCAACCTTTGWCACTGGTCACACCAGAACCTTATTTTCTGTTTTATTACAGCTTCATCTTTGAAGCTAAACACGTCAGGAAGAGGGAGGGAGTATGGTCAGTCAAATGTTAAAAAATTTGCAAGTGAAAACTCCAAATGCACTCCTTAATGAGAGTGCCTTATCTCATCCATTTGCCTTGAACTTGTCCTATACACTTTCCACTGTCACATCAGTCTATGCATTACTACTGCCTTGGCAAACACCCCTGAAGTTAGGGGACAGTGCAAGTTAAAGACTGATAAACCCACACTGCAGAATTTCAGCCTGACCTTTCACCCTTGGGATCCAAATCTACTACTTCTCATGAGCCCCTCTAGTCTGCAAAAATGCGTCTCTGTCTGCCCTGGCCTGGTGCTGAAATGAAAACTGACTGCTAGCAACCTAAAATTTCTTAAAACCAGGATAAAATGCAATCCCTATGTGGTTTGTGCAGAACACAGGCAGGTAACTGTCAGGGAGCTTTTTTCCTCTTTTTCTATGGTTTATATTTTGGAAGCAAAGAGCCTTCTATCCAGCCGGCCTTGAAAGCACAAGCACTGCCTGGAATTCCTCTCACAGACATGAAGCCAAACTGGCTTCTGCTATAGCAGGAACTGGGGGAGGAGAGGTGTCGACTGTGAAAATGCAAGAATATTCTGAGATTCTAAGAATCAGACCATACTTCATCATGGGGAATGTTTCAAGAACACTGGCAGAAAAGATGAAGGAAGGRGATAAGAAAACACAGTTTGGCAGATAGCTCAGTCTGTACCCTCCAATGCAATACGGTCTTTTTGTAGAGGAGATAATTTTCAGCTGTTAATACCAACCTTAGCAACTTGTCAGACAGGCTGCCAGCTATGTGAAAGCTGATGACAAAAACACTTATTCTACAGAAATCTCCAAAATTATGTTTCCAGATTTCCATCAGGTTGGGAAAGTCCTGCATGCAGCAGCAACTGTGTGCTGATGGCCCACGTGCTTTACACACTCAGCATGCCTTTTGAACCAATGTGGTAGACACTGTGCCTCTGCTTTGGACTATGGCGCTTGAAAAGTCACGTTAAAAACATTTTCTCCATAGCTTACACCCTTTTCCTCTTGATTACATCTGTCTGAACCCAAACAAGCAGAATTACAATCTAGGTTTAGAAAATGCTAAGGRGAAGTATGAGAGGAAGTGTTCTCAACCACAGCTGCTTTCCAGAAGGCTACAGGACATYAATTAGTTGCTGCTGCTTTCTGCAGTCTCGACTGGGAGGATTGGGCTAGGGATGAACAGCAACAATAGAACAGAATTGTGCTTYACAGCAGAGCCCTACCTGGGATCCAGGCAGAAGTGAGCCATGCTCCAGCCAACTTTCCTTTCTCCTTATCAACCTCATAAATTATAGGAAAAAATAAGCAAGTGTAATAACACCAAGCAATTMAACAGTAGTTGGTAAATAAAGATATTGAAAATAGAGTTTGATCCATCAATACTAATACATGCTAAAWGCTGTTGCTGATATGTAGCAAGCAGTTAATAAAAATTACAAACAGTAATGTAATCAAATAAAACCAATAGTCTCTTCAATCCCATCTTCTGCTCCTCAGCCATCCATRGTGCACTCAGTTAAAGAGGTTATTCCTCAATCACTTACAAAAGAGGACATTAACTTATACCCTGTGTTCTTCTTTATCACTCTTCATACATGTCCTGCATTGCAGTAGACTCTGGGGTTGTTTCTTCATGAATTTTCTCTCCTCCCTACTCCATGTGTTCTCCTAGTTCCAAGAGCTCTCAGCTCAAAAAAAAAAAAAAATCTGTTCCTGTCTGTCAAGCTGGACAGTTTTCATGGGAAGTGTCCATGGTCCCTCTGAGTTATTACCAGTCSTACACAGAGCCTCACTTCTCTTCCCTTCCCTCCAGTCCTCACAGAGAGCCATTATACTGCATCAGACTGATCCAAAAATGGGAGCTGAGGGAGACACTCTGAAAYAGGCTAGAAAAACTCTACTGTGGTATGGCCCATAGGAGGACAGCTTTTTAAAACCTTTTTGTCTCTGCTAAATAATTTTTCGAGTTCCATGTTTAAATTCTCTCTCTAAATGCTGGAGTCTGCCCTGTGAGGACCTYACTAAAACTGAGGTAATGAAGGATGTGATCAGTTTTCTGAGAGTGTTGTGACATAGAGGGAGGTCTGATTACATCATTTGTTTTGGGCTGAGTCTCAGGAGCTTTATAAAAAGCAGTCCTAAAGGTAAGGAGAGAGAAAAGGGGAGAGGAGGGCAATAGCTCATTAACAGAARCTCTGTATATGTGCATTCTGCTATTTGCCACATGTCTACAAGGGAGTTTCTTCAGAGTGCAAAGAAATCTGTGAACTCCTGGAATATTATAAGTCTTTCCTTGAGATGTCAGCCAAGAGCTTCAGTATAGTCACCGTGGCTACTGTGCTTACTTTCTTCCTAAAGATACAGCTCTCAATGCAAGCGCCGTTGAATGGTAAAGTCTTTCAGCTTTCTATTTTATTGTCACTTGTACCTCTGGACAGCTTTTTATGCAGCAAAATGGCATCTTTTAATTATTACTATGCAATACCATGCTCAAAGCTATATATTGTTGTAGACTGCAGCTGTTTAGTATCCTTATTTCAGTTTCTCAGAATAGGTATTGTGATATATGCAGGGAAATTTGTCCTCTAATTTAGTTGGCATTACAGACTTCTTGCATGCTCAGTATGCTTTGCTTTGTGATCCTTTTATTTCTCATAGAATGAAGCAGAGACTGGCCCTTTCAGAGTTAGAGGAAGCATCACACCTTTCCCTCTGACGGTTTATTTTTAAACCAGAGGGAAAGAAAGCAATTCCTGTGAAGCACCCCATACACTAGAGATCATTCTCTTATATTTAAACAAGATTACTTTCAGGACGCTGGCACTCCTCAGTTTCTTTTTAGGAGTTAATGTTCATCTATTCAAACTGATTATAATCAATTTTCATATTGTCAAAGTAATTATAATCCCTCTGGTGTTATTATAGGATATGAGAGGAATTGTTGTAAAGTGTTGTGTGAGAGGACTTACTCAGCAYATACATTCACGGCACAAAAATCCAGAAGGTTCAAACATAATCAAGAGCTGTCTGTTTGTGCAGAGCTCTGCCAGGACAAGCATTTTACCAATTTTTTGGTTTTTTTGCAAGAATAGCATAAGGCATGAAATTCAAACTTTTAAGGTCATCTTCTTATTTTGTGCATATACCCTTTGAAAAATGCCTATATTCTCTAGCAGAATCTCCTACCTGAAGGGCAGGAGAGTTCCTAGAGATTGTTGCTTTCCAGAATAACAGAATAAAGCTTGATGCTTTCCAGGTGCTTTCTGTGGCTGCACAGAAAGTTTGGAATTGAAAGGATGTGTTGAAAATGTAGGTCTTACRATACATCCTGAAGGGAATTCTGGAGAATGCCTATCTCAGACTTAGAAATCTAGTACCAAGAAATGGCAAGAGCTAGAGTATCTGTCTCACCCATCTTTCCAAGTAGATCATCACACCTTCAACCATTCCCACTTTCCCAAYTCCCAATTGACACTGGAAATGTATTTTTTCCCTGGGTGTTGATCAGCCAAGTGGAGATACACTGGCTCTAGGAACCTCCTCTGCCATACATGAGCAGGTAACTGTGTTACTCATCAATATTCACCCCAACATGAACAGAGGCAGAACAGTGTTCACAGACACATTTYAATGGTCAATAAGAGCATGAACAGAATAGCTATGGTAGTTAAGTCAGTATTTCTTCAAACCCTGCTCAGATGAGGATATTGCTAGAACCTACTGCCAGTCAGTTTCCATCTTTATGCAAGTTTTGCCTGCAGAATGACCAGAGAACAGACACAATTCCCCAAAAACCCAGTAAGAGACAATTCCCTGCAGAGGGAAGGCAAGAGGAGAATGAGGTTTCTCATCCTGAAATCTAAGACATGAATTCTTCTACAAGAGGAAACTGAGGACTTAAGCCAGAATGATTATACAGACTTTGCTTTGAAAATTCCAGTGTAAAAGAACAAGGCACACTGGTCCTAACAAACTGAAAGCAGAAAGTTTCGTGTTCCCAGCATGTACCAATACAAAAGAGCTAAGTGCAGTTGGTTTGCACATCCCTACAAATTAACCCCAAACATTTCATACAACACTCTTAAGGAAGAGTTGCATCTTCTACCACACTTCAGAGAACAAGAAATGCAATCAAGAACAATGTATTGAGTAGACATGTGCATGCAATGATAAATATTTGCCTGCATGTATGCAGATACTCACRGGCACACTGAGTTTTTTGCAAGATTTGTATTTCAGGACTGTTTCCTAAGCAGAAATAAAATTAAATTTGCAGACAGTAAAGATCAGCATTAGCCTGATAACTCAAACTGTTCMGTTCTGTCAGGACAAGCACCTCTTGCAGCATTATTATGCAAAATAATGAATGATTGTAAGTAGGTTTCAGGAGCAGAAAAAAATTTATTAAAAAGAGCATTTAATAAGACATTTCCAAACCCATGCAGAGACACTGTCCCAAGTTCAGTTCCTTAAGCAGTGAATAAGYATTGATCATCTTAACACTCACTCACCCCCCTGGGATTCTCTGAGTTATATGGGTTCATGAATTGTACTCCCTTTTTTTCAAAGTCTATTCATTCCTGTCCATCATTTCTCAGTGTAGCAACTGKCAATCCACTGATGTTTTTCAAACTCCTCAAAAGGCATAGGAGGGGTCATTGTAGTTACAACCCACTTACATTCCTTAGCTTCCTAACCAAAAAAAAAAAATACACAGGGATGTACCTACATACTAAGTCTGTGGTTATTCCACAAAAAAAATCTGAAAAGCCAACCAAACAAAAATCAAACCAACAGAAAAAAACCAAGTACTTACAGAAGTTTTGCTCAGGATATAAGTGATCATAAGGAAGTCACCCCTATGGGCAGGATCACAGGGATAATTATAATTTGGGTGCGAAAGGTTCATAAAATGTCATGTCATGAAGTTTGAAAGTGTCTATGTTTTGCTATGTTTTGCTCAACAGCTTGGGCTAGAAAGATAAAAGTATTGCAAAATTCAGTACATGGGTTTAAGTAGCAATTTGTTTCTTTACAGAGTAAGATCAAATATTCACAGTAATATTTCCTTGTTTCTATACAGGGTCAAAATGGTCTTATATTGGTAAGTACTAATTCGTACATACTAAATTGTGGCTTTCTTCTGTACTTTAAAGACAACCTTCCAAATGTATTCTGRTGAGTACTTACTGAGATGACAACCTTTACCCAGGTTTGGATCTGGTCAATTGTCTTGAAATCTGTTGTTCATCCATCAGGTTTCCTATGTGGGTGACTGAGTCAGTAACTGAGTTCTAAACACAATGACAGGAACTTCAGCAGACTAAAGMCAGCCCAGAACTGGAGAGGGTCCCCAAAGCCCTCTGTTTCCTCACYAGTCACAGGCCAGYRGCAYATTCCAGCCYAGTTCTGCAAAGAGCATTCTCTCCMTACCTACATGAGTCTTCTTTTTCAAGTGGAGTCAGAGTCAGCAAGTCACCTCTATCGTGTYACTGAACCCAGGTCCCTGAAGAACCCAGCAGCAATGAAGCAGAATAAACCATATTTAGGAAAGCAGTGTTAATATGTAACTAATCCTTTTAGTCAGCTACTAATTCAGAGGGACCTGGTGGCTGCTCAGAAAAAGAATTATCTAGCATTTTTCTTTTAATTGATCAAATCCTCTAGCCAGGTATTTCCTCATTCAGAGTAGCATTTTACACACCACATGCCCACAAGAAGTAGGCAGTACTGAGAATCTTCAAAAAAAAAAAAAAAAGCTTGCTCTTAAGCTTTTGGTGCTGCTCCAAGACAACACAAAGAACCTSTGAGACTGAACTTGCTGCTGGGAACTCCTCCCTTTGGCTGTGCTCCAGTTTACCTGACTGGCTTCACATAGGCAGAAGGAAAAYTGTCAGCTGCATGTCTATAGGAATYTGACTACCTGCAGAGTCCATACATATACCTTACATTCCCAGCAAGGAAAAAGCTGGACACAGCTTGATTAACAAAAGCCTASGTTTTCTACCTTGATGGCAGCCATCAAATAAACATAACACTGCTGAGAAGCAAGGAAAACAAGACTTCATTTACCACCATCAAAGTTTTGCCCTCCTTCCCAGGGTTATGCTTGTTTAAATTAGTTACTTCTCCCTTCCTGGGAATTTGGGCACCAGTGTTTATTTCCAAGTGTGTTCTTCTCAATGCCCAACTTCACCAATTCCTGTTAAGCTCTTCCCTACTGCACTCTGATTTCTGCATTCTAAATGTACAGAGGATAGAGAGAAGGTTCACCGAACAGATTATCTTTTTCCTTCAACTACTGATTTAAAAACATATCTAGAAAAACATATTAAAGCAAATACATAAATGCAACTTCAATAATGTAAAGTGGTATCTGAACGTGTACAGAATAGTACAGAAAAGCAGAAATAGAACATTGACCCCCCAGAGGGAAACAGCTATTAGAGAGACTGTGCTAAGCCAGGAAAGAGCCCCTCCATACTCTCCTACTGATCCTGGTTCCTTATGACATCCTAAATCCTCCACTGTTTACCTTTGCCCCAAAACACTTTGCAATGCCTCTCACTCARTTAAATCAATAGGAAGGGAAAGGAAATCAAGCCATTATAACCACATTCCAGACTGATGTCAAGATGAGGGTCAAGGTACAAGATTAACCATGGAGGAGAAACCCGGTGCTCATTGTCAGAGATTTCTATCTGTTGAGTAGGACAGTAYGTAAAACTGAATGTTGATACAGTGTTAGCACCTCAGGGCATAGTGGCAAAGCAAAGTGACACTGCATATGATCAGGCCTTATCTTTTCAGCACAGGCTTTCCAAAGAAATGGGAGTTTGCCTTGCCTCCAATGGAAACTACTACAATAGATACATCAAATATAAAGGCCCTCCTCTGCTTGCTTCTTCCTTAGTCAAACTGCAGCAAAGCTGCCTGGAGGAAACACCACAGAACAGTGAGGCCTGAGCCCTCAGYCCCTGGTGACACAGGCTTGCTTTGCTCTACCTTCTGTAAAATGGACAAAGCAGATCATGTATTTCACAAAAAAAGGTGGTTTCAGTCAAAAAAACTAAAAGAATGGTTCTGATGCCCCACAGCTCAAGACAGCATGTACAGGCAGCTTTTGGCAATGCTGCTGTGTAGCTGTGAGGTGTAGGCTGAAGTCCTCTGCTCCAGAAAAAAACTGGTAGAAGTCGATTTTAGGCTTCAATTCTTTGGTTTCTGGCTCTGTTTCTGTTGTGTAAGTGTGTTGGGATGAAATCAGAGAACCAGAATCATCCCTTCAGATTGGACAAGCAGCTACAATGGAGAAAACTACCTTTAGAGACAAGCCTGAAGTAATAAAGCCAACAGAATTAACATGCTTTAGCAGTAATAGTGCCAACAGAATTATTAATGTACTTTAGCATGTGAGGAGACAACTTCACACAGCAATGCAGATACAAGAATTGCTGYTAACAGACACCAGGCTAATTGTACTTACAAACTCTTCTATTCTACTGTTGCCAAATACAGTGAGGTGCTGAGAACCTGTGCTAAGACCCTTCCGGTTCCCCTTTGGAAATGCCAGCTTTAGTGAACACTCTAGAACATGCCCCAGATTTCTCACACAGCACTTGAAGGCAGTAGCAGAGCCAGCTACAGCCCTTGGCAATTCCTCTATCTCGCAGGCTTCCCTCTGGCCACGTATGTGGAAGATACACACAAACTGGCTTTGTGTGCACAGAGTGGKGTGACTGAGCTCCGAGCAAAATGGAAACCATGTGGTCATGTCACCATGGCAGKGAGCCTGCACTCAGCCTTCACCACTAACTCAGCCCTGGGTAAACGGCAGCTTCACAGCTTCCAGCTGGCTGAAAACAAGGCAAAGTGCTCTGCCTGGCTGCAAAAATACCACAGACATTCCCCGTGTTACTGACTCAGTGCATTTTACTACACCAGTTTACTTCACATCATGAGAACTTGGATAGCCTGGGAGAAGTTGGAGCAACGCAGAAATTAACTGGTCATCAGACCAGCAGTCTGCTGGTACCACTGGTGTCTCACAGGGCTATTTTCTCCTTAAACGAGCCAATGTATAAATCCTGGGAGCAGACACCACTGTTCTTGAAGGAACAACTGTCCTGCATTGCCCCCCAGTGCTGTGGGGCTGGCTGGAAAGCTAAAAGCTGTCAGAGGAGATGGTACAATGGACRCCTGCAGCCTTGGTGCTGAGGGTGCTTTGCTCAGCCCACTGGGCAGCCAGACTATCCAGAGAATTATTCCTGCTTCATTTAGAGACATCTTTTATAAAATAGCCGTGAGGGCACAGTAGGGCTCAGGGCTGTTTTCAGTGTGCTAGGGGAACATGGTCCTGGAAACCCATGTCAAGCAGGGCAATCCTCAAGCTGGATTTGAGCAGCCCGAGTTTGCACTCCCTGGGGCAGGGAGCGTTCTCAGCAGCACTGGGAGCAGWGGCAGCAGCAGGACAAGTCCTACTTCCACTCACACCAACAGCTCCCTTCCTTCATATGCTCACTCTGACTGCTSTTACAGTGCTGAGGGGGCAGAACAGGCCCATGGCACAATTACTGCTCTGTTGACACAGTCCTGGGTCACAAATATGTCACAGAAAAAGGAAATTARCTTTGAAGATAATTTTGTGATACTTCTTATGTTAATATCTTTTGGGACTTGTAGCACAGGCCAATCTTAATATATCCACATACTGTTCTCTATTCAGTAGTGATCAGACAAAGTCTTTGTAAACACAACGTGATTTCCACTGAATTTATCTGAGTGTGCTGGCACAGAAAAAGGAAAATCAGGTTCACAATCAATCATTCATTTTCAGCAGACCTAGCTGAGAAATGCCTTCCAGCTGTGTGTTTATCTAGCATGGAAATCCCAATTTCACATATGCAAAACCAAGCTAAGTGAACTCAGTTCTTTGAGACGGAGTTTTGAGCCACTGAAATTAGAAAGACTACGTGACAAAAGACAGAATTTCTATAAAAGCGGGTTTTGTACCAAAAAGGGTTTTTGTTTGATTTTGTTGAGTTTTTTAATTGAACAGGAATGAGAAACACGAAGCAATGTGAAGCAAAATGTTCTGTTGCTTAAAGGCCTGTGAGTGGRGTTGCAGATTTATGTCAAGAAAAGAATAACTGCTAGTAAAGGGCAAGGTACAKAAAGACTGTGATAACTGCATCATTTTCCTTCTGAACTGGTGATGTAAGTGTGGAAGTTCCTATATTCTGTTGCCAACTCTTCAGGACATTCAATTCATCTGAACACAGTACTGAAAAAATGACTGTACTTCTTTACATGGTTTTCCCTAACTGGGACTAGACTTCTGTTTTATACATTAGATACCTATTTAATTATCAAGTCTCTAAAGCTATGATAAGTGATATATTAAAATCTTCTTGCAAACTCATAACCTTCTCAAACCTTGTAAAATTATTGAAGTCTTTTATAATAAAGGCTTCTCACCATTTTTCTGACACTGTTGTAATCTTAGCTCTTTGTAAAGTATTAAATTTCAGTGTCATTGTCTTGCACACCAAGTTTGAACCTAAGAAACTATCATTTCTTGGTATATCCTAGTGTATATTTTCCTGGAGAACATTCCTGACTATGTATTTCATAGTCTTCTATAGTGTCAGCAAAACATTTATTAGCTTTTTTTTAAGAAAACTTTAAGATAGCATCAGGAAGATGTAGGAGAAAGAAATTAAWGTGATTGTCAGTGAACTGGAGTCAAAGATTTAAGTTTCAGCAACAGCAAGGCCTATTTATACTGAAAATCATTGACTGAGTCCAAGTATCCACATTGCAATGTCACTTGCTAAACTATGTCTTGAATAAACATCTTTACCAAGGACCTAAGTCTGTCTTAAAGCATCAGAATTGATCTCATTGATTCTGTCACATGCTCGGTGTTTAAGTCAGGTTCACCCCTACTATCCATTTACTTGGCAATTTTCTTCCATGTAAATAGAGCCTCTAATAGTATCCTGCTAACTGTTAATTTCCTTCTGAAWATATCTGAACTTGCTTTGCCACTGATGACCTGATCTTCAAAGGAGTCACTGGGAATATTATAGGTTTGGAAAATAAGCCTTCTAATCAAAGACTCAAGGGATTCAATCTACTTAGTTTAAGARAAGTGAGAAACTATATCCTCTGTGTTATAAGTATTTCACTGAGGAACAAAAGTATGGGAACAGCAGGCTCACAGTGAAAAGCTGTCAAGGAGAGTAATTATCCACTGGGCACTAATGAAGTATCTTTYATCTGCAATGCTCAGAGTAGATGTTTATTCCCTTCTGAAAGAAACGGTCTCACTGAAGTAGAAATTAATCCAGAGTCCCAGTGTCCTGGGCTACACAGATCAGGCTGAAGGATCCCTAAGGACCTTCCTGTCTTGGAAAGAATCATGATGAATGTTCAGAGACARGGAGAAACACAAGTTGCAAGTGCCTCTTCTGGTATTTAAATCCAAATAATCACAGCTTACAGTTTGCAAACAGCTGCTAGCTGTTAATGTGTAATTAAATCAAAGGCACAATTAAAATTCTCTTGATATTATCTATTCTTTGTAGATCTTACCTCAGGCAAAAGACTGATGAAGAAAGGTTTCACCAGAGTTTGAACAAGTTATTGCAGGTCAAATTACCATAACACCTTCCAATTTTGCAAGCTAGCTTTTCACTGTGGGTTAGATAGAGCCAGTTTATACAGAAAGGAAAAGTCTGTAAGGGTCTGATATAATCAGATTTGTCTCTAGGTCACAACACCCTCAGAAAACTGATCATATCCTTCATTACCTCAGTTTTAATGAGGGCCTTTAAAAAAAAAGTCTTAAAAATTCAGAAAAAGCTTATTTTCCAAATTTTGTGTGAAGGCTAACACAGGGTAATTCCTATGTTAATTGCATAGCAAAGTTTTGACAAAATGTGTCTCTGTTCATTCACACAGGTCCTGATGGAGAGAAGGCCTGGCCAAAGAAATACCCATTTTGTGGAGGAGTATTCCAATCACCAATTGATTTCCACAAAGATATTCTCCAGTATGATTCTAATCTCTTGCCTTTAGAGTTCATTGGCTATAACGTGCCCTCCACTGACCAGTTTACRTTGATCAATAATGGCCATTCAGGTAAGGGAGCTCATGGACAGCAAGGAACAGTAAAGAGTTGCAGGAAGACAGTGGTTTTTTTACTTCATGAATGGACTACTTTGATTATCAGGTGAAATTAAGCTGCAAATCAGATGAGAAAGCCTTCACATCAGCATACCTACCTCTGCAGAACAGGCTAGAGAAACTTGGGAATCTACTAAGTACAAATGGATTCCAAATAAGTGAAATTTTAAATAAAGAATTTTAAAATAAACTCTAGGTGTGTCAGAATAAATGCCCAAGCTTTTCTGATTGCTTTTGTTGTGGTGCTCTGAAACAGAATCAGACTTTGTGATTCTGCTAAAAAGAGATTAACTGATAAAATGAGTAATGGGTCTCTTACATGCATCAAAGCAGCTCAACTGAATTAGATGTGGGCAGGGGGAAAAAGGGAAAAAATAAATGAGCACCATTCTGTTCTTTTGATTTGAGATAAAAACCTCTTCAGTGTAAGGTAAGATAGACAGTGATAGGTAGTGAAGGTAAGAAGACAGAGAAATAATTAGAAGTTGTGTACAAACATGCCSTCCTCACRGTAGCACTAAATCAGTGTCAGTACAGTAGGTAAAAGCAGAGATGATGCTGTCTCATAAAGGTCTCCCACATTGACACAATGTACAGTACCAGTGAGTCAGCCCAGCCTTTTTCATKTCTTCCTGAAACAGTTGAAGACACAGAAATGAGAACAGTTGTAAAACCCTCCTACTTTGTATCCTCCTTTAAGTATCAAAATAACCTGTGTTATAAAATGGCCTCTGCTCTCACATGCTTGGTTAAAAGATGACCAGCATGCAAAGATCTTTTTTTATCACTCTTTCAGTGAGATTGACCTGTTCTACTGAACATCATAAGCCCATTCTTCAGTAAGGACCAACTTCTCAGAACAGGTTCCTGGTTTTCTTCTTTATTAATCTCTCCATTAAAACCAGGTTGCCTTAGACTGGGAATGGTTAGAACACCCTTTTCCTTGGGAGCCCTCTTTCCCTAAAAGTCCTTCTTGGTTCTGAGTGAACGATTGTACTGTCCAAATTGAATGCACTGGGCTGATATGACAGGCAATAGGCAGAGAAGGAAATATTGTCATTGTGTACTTGAAGGGTGCCAGAGAGCAGAAGGAGCCAAAAGAACAGCACTGAGAGCCTGTCCCTCAGAGTCCCTCACAGTCACACAGGTAAAAGCAAATTCCTTGGAGAAGCTATGGCACTACCACTGTCAGATCTCAAACCTAAAACACAAAATTTGATTACTTCCTAATGAAAGCCAAGACAAAAATATATCCCCCTCAGTAAAAACAGGAATTCATTTCTAAGGTCAATGCCCACCTAGAAAGGAGTAGAGAGCACCCTACTATAGAAATCTCACTTAGATACAAATTAATTGCTCTGAATAACAAACAATTAGCCTCTGTTAGAGTGGTCATTATACCATCTGCTGCTACCTCCTCTTTCAGCTAGAGAGTAAATCAGTAGGATGCTTAGTATTRTGCTGTCATTCCTACATATAATTAATGTTCTTCACCAGGCAGTTCATYCAGACACAATTACCTACTTCAGCTAGAGTGAAAACTTAGAGCTTAAAAAAACCTTTTTACGACCAGCCTAAAAATACATAGGGTTACAGCTGTTACTTCACTAAGGTTTTGAGCCCTGTTTCCCCTGAAAAACATGTTCAGGACAGTCCAGAAACAAACTATATTCACACTGGAAAATAATTCAAATAAATTGCAAAGAAATCGATCTGTTCTTGACATAAGACATTGCTTTATGAAGTACCAAATGCCTCAAGTGAACAACTGAGAAGTTTCTGCTGAGTTGAGAATCACTATTGCAATTTCTACACCAAAAAAATCCCAATAACTCACCCTGCCTTTCCCCACTGGAGGCCTTAGTGAGGAGAAGGGAGAGTTAAGCATACAAAGATCTSCCTCCAGCACATCAWGAGAGGAAATGCTAGTTCTTAAGGRTGAGATTATCTTGCTGCTCAACATCAATGTTCTGGGTTTTGAGAACAGTGAGGAGAGGGGGGAGTTTATTTGGTTTTGTCATGTGCTCCTAAAAGAAGATTAAGAGGCAAGGGAGTTCAATATAACAGGAGATCTAAATTACCACATGAAATATTAATTTATTAAGCCATTTTCAACCTTTATAAGGGTATTGACAGAAGGTACAGGAGCTTAAWTTTGCTTTGACTTATCAATAATTGTCTCTTACATTTCTGAGATAAATTTGCATTCTTCAGGGAGAAGAAAGATTTCCATTAGCAACAATTGTCACATTCAGTTCCTATATTTAAGAAAATAGAAATGTGTAAGTTCTAAATTCTCCTGATCTACCAAAAAGRCTTAAAGAGAACTGTTTATTTCCTACCACAGACTGAGATGGATTTGAGAGAATCTGCATTGTTCGTGATCCATATATAATATGCTCAGACACAGTTTTTTTATTTGTCTTGTTCTTGAGAGCTGTGGCATCATTTGTTCCCATTTGGTTTTGGTCTGCTTCCAGTGAAAATGTATCTGTCACCTACGATGTCCATCAGAAACCTCCCATTTGAATACACTGCATCTCAACTTCACCTGCACTGGGGAAACAGAAACAAATCTGAAGGCTCTGAGCACACCGTCAGTGGGAAGCACTTTGCAGCAGAGGTAAGGGCAGCTCGGAACAGGGAAAGAAGCAAAGAAGGTTGGGCAGGTCCCATTGTTTCAAACTGGATCTGTGTCTTGGGTAAATGTCTGTAAAAGGCTCTGAGGTTCTAAACCAAGCATTATTKTCTGGGTATATACTAAAAACATGGGTTGTTTTTGCACAGCAAAAAAGATGAACTCAGATGTGCTAAGTCAAGCAGCTGGAATTTAGATTCTAAACTCAGAGCTAGCTCAAGTCACAACTTCTACTGCTCTGTTTTCCATAACTCACCTTCTTCTATCCAGTGAAGAACTATTTATCTTTTCTAATCCTAAATTATGGATTTGGGAAGAGATTTTGATAAGCACTACCAATCAATAACCTCAAAATTATTAAAGAATAAATTAGAATAATTTGCTTGCATAACAGCACTTTAGAAATCATTTTCTTCTCTAATTACATTTAACACTGGGGTTTGAAATTCAAATACTGGAGGGCTAAGGTGTTATTTTTTCAGAAAAATTTACTAGTACTACAGACAAGATGCCTTGAAGCTGAAGTGATGGATCCTCTTTCTCCACTCATCATGGGCAGATGTAGGGTGTGTGTAAAAGCCACAACAGGGCTGGGAGTCCCAGGACATTCTGTCTTTCTCTAAAAAGATCTAAACACTGCACCCAGAAATCAATGAGGGACCCTCCTGCATTGTCTCATCCTGCAGAAGCTGCACTGGTTCTTTTTTGTTGTGAAGCATAAATGTGAGCATGACCCAGATGTTATTGTAACAAAACATCTCATCCTTTGTAGCTGCATATTGTACATTACAACTCTGAGAAATACCCTGACATAACAGCAGCAATGGACAAAGCAGATGGACTGGCAGTTTTGGCTGTTCTGTTTGAGGTAGGATCCAGGATCTTTTTTTTTTTTTTTCTGTTTGTTTAGAATATGCTTTCAATCATTTAGCTGTGAGAAACCTTTAATGTACAAAATTACCTAGATTATTTAATAATATACTGGCTGAACAAAGGTTCTTCCTCTTCTCTTTCACAAAAAAAAAACGGTCAGATTCCAGCAGCACATACAAAACCAAGAACAAATGTTAAGAAAAGAGGAATTGTGAATATTTCCTCATGTTTTTCATTAAATTAACTTCAGCTCTGCTAAATCCATTTTTGTATTCATTTACAAASTAATGACTGGTAGAGTTTATCAAACACGGGGCAACAGTGAATTTCAAGCTCATTTACTCAAAGCTGCCCACTGTAGCATGAAGCAGTTTGAACACACCAGAGGCACAGGCAGGCACAGCCCTGCCTTTGACTGCTATATGTAATTAGGATCTAACCACAGTCTTCTCCCTGCTAACTTCCCAGATTCTTTGAATCACAGATTACAGTAAACGAGAACATTCAGTGACATTTTAAGATGTCAGAAGGACAGCTTTCCAATTTTCCTCTCTGAAGTCCTACATATGATGATAATAATGATCTTTTAAAAAAAATCATGGCTTGCACATATATAACTCTACTTTCTCTTGAGGATTAAAACTCCTCAGCAAGATAACTGTAAGGATAATTTTTACATGAGAGGATTTTCTGCAGCATAACAAACAAAAACCCCAAGTTTTCACATTTCCATCAAAAAGTAAAATGTTCTAGTTATTAAACAAAGCTCTCATSAGTATTACTCAAACTTACTTCCTAGAACCTCTAAAATTCTGAYAGTAATTTTGTATTAAATTTCAGTTCATTTGGAAGTTGTAGCTGTGAAAAATGTCAGAGTATTGCATATTATGCTAGGGAATAATACTGAGATTCTGGTTATTTCTAAGCMATGGTGTTTGAAAATCAAATTAGTGAACAATGGAGATTAGGTCTTTGAAAGGCTTTCAGACAGCTGATGGCTATTACAGTTGATGTAAGGACACCAGTTTACTATGTCTGATTGTCAGAAGAGTTACCAAGCACCAACTCTGAAGAATTCATAAAAAAGGCATTGATTATTAGACTGAAAACTGCTGGTAGCAGTTGAAAAACTCAGTCTTGTGTGACAGCTCAGTTACAGCCTTCGCCAGATGAGTTTTAGCCCTGTGGTACCCAACAGTGTCTTTCTTTACCTCCCTGGACTGTGAGGAGCAGCAGATTAAAAAATGTTTGTGGATGGAAAAATGTGGCTTTGACTGGAACTCAGTGAACGATCTGAGAAGCCTGGAAGCTGAGAACTTGTGCCTGCAATGCTCTCAGAGGAAATGATTTCTCTTTGTTTGCACAACACTCTGAACAGAAGGGCAATAAGGTCTTTTGAAGGTCTGCAGTGCAGTGGTAAAGGCAACATTATGGTACAGCAGCTCTAATAGCTCTGCARTAGGAGCAAAATCATGGTTCTGAGGATGAAATAATGTTTTGAATTATAAAATACTTATGCTGTTCTATGAATATCTGGCCAGTGGAGGCACTTGCCTTATGCTAGGCCAGAAGCACAGACTCATATTCAGACTGGTGATTTGCAGAGCTGTTGATCATGTGATCATTGCAGATCGGACCCTTCAACCCATCCTACGAGAAGATCTTCAGGCACTTCCGGAATGTGAAATACAAGGGTGAGTGCATCAGATTGAGAATGGCTGAGAGTATCACATGTCACCCTGAGAGGGATTGAACTGGCTGCAGAAACAGTCCAGAGACCCCAGGCAAACCTGTCACAAACTGTGAAAGGCTTCCAAATGCAGTACATTTCTGGGAAGAGAATATGGCCAGCATGCATGTGATTCTGACTGAGCCTTATTTCTTGCACATGGTGTTTTTTAGTTGATATGGCCACAGTTTATCTTAGAGGACTCTGATTTTGTATCTAAGACAAGATTTGTACATAGGAAACCTGAAAAAGTTGTATTCCSTATTAAACTGGGATCATCTCTGCTAAAAGGTATTTTTCTTATCCTAGTGATAAGACATGGAAAATATGCTACTTACTGAAAAGCAAACTCACTTCACTATCCCTGTAGTTATGATGCAACATTTAACACGAACCCCCTTTTTTAGATCAGAAGGTCCTGGTGCCTGGTTTCGATATTCAAGAAYTGCTTCCTGACAGACTGGATGAGTATTATCGCTATGAAGGATCCCTGACAACTCCTCCCTGCTACCCAAGTGTTCTCTGGACAGTTTTCCGACACCCCGTTAAAATTTCTCAAGAGCAGGCAAGTTCCATTAGAGAGCATTTCCATGGCTGGGGTCTGCTAAAGAACAGCAAATACTGATTTCCTGGATTTCTCTTATGCTCCTGTAAAACTGAAAGAGGACCATTGCTAAAATCCTTTAAGTGGGAAGAACAGCACAGAATTGACATMAATCAATATCCCATTCAGTTTGTTTTTAGCATGTTTTCAGTTGGCCAGAGCAAAGGACAGACGAGAGCATGGCAATTGGTACAGTATCAGCTTGAAAAAAAACCACAGCAAAGTAGATGAATTTTCATTTTAATTATGTACTTACATCCTGCTTTAAGTCTTTCCATGAGTTACCTGCAAATTATTTTGTTTGGCCTCCATGTCTGAACACTATTCACCAAATATTTCAGTGCTACTCTGATCCTGATAGGCAAGTTGGATAGTTTCTAAAAAGCATGTTATGTTATTTACCAATCTTGAACCCAAGCTTTTCTCCCAACTTACATTTTTTGTGCTCATGTAACTAACTTCCCTTTATAGTTACTGGCACTGGAAACAGCCATGTACTGCACAGAGAGTGATGACCCAGAACCCCTGGAAATGGTTGATAACTTCAGAAATGTTCAGGAATTCCATGAAAGACTGGTTTTTATCTCCTTCCGTGAAGGTAAGTTGTGTGAGAAACATTCAGGAATTCYATGAAAGACTGGTTTTTATCTTCTTCCGTGAAGGTAAGTTGTGTGAATGCCTCTGTGCAAAGAAAGTGCAAAATGATCCGTGTAAACGTGAAGTACTGGAATGGCAGTCCTGCTGCACTACAAAAACACAGCAATCTCCTTTCCCTGCAATTCACTCAGTTGCCTTTTCYTCTCATATTGCGTTGGTGCACAGGCAGCTGTAAAAGAGTAAGATATTCCCAGAGKAGGTAAGAATTTTTTCCACAGTGGGTATCAGGCAAGCCCTGCAGCCCTTCAGATCAAAGGCAAGGGAATAAAAGAAGGAAGACACGATTGGCCTTGTCATGCTTGGCAGAAGTACTTTCTGTCAYGCCAAATACTAAACAACTCTGCAGCTGAACTGTTTCAGTCAGTGTAAGTGCTTAAGATGGTCTTGTCTCACCAGTGACATTTGCTGGTTCTCAGCAATGTCAGGTTTGATCTTTCACAGAGCACACATTTAAAAGCAGTCACAACTTCGTCTTTCAGGGACATTGTTTTTGGGAGATTACAGAAGGGGTCCTTGAGGAATTCAAAATTGGCAAATAAAAATAATTCATAACACTGGATTGTATGATCCAGTGTTGCAGATTAAAAAAGAAACAATCCCATTTTATGGGGAAGAATTGATTTGTGCAGTGTTACACAATGACAACACATAAGTTTGGTGGGGGGCGGCTTTGCACAAAAGTCTGCATCTGTGGTGAGAATTTGAGCTGTACCCCACAGTCAGGCCTCTGAGTATATTGTTTGTGCAAAATGTATTGTTCCAATTTCTGCTGTCTTACAAACAAATACTCTTAAGGATGTGTGACGCTGGCACATGCACTCAAGATGGATGGAGGCAAGCCACTACACTATTTGAGAGTAAAAGATATCTAAAAGAGAAAGCAGACTTCACAAAAAAGATTRGCCAAGCAGTAAACTTTCAAATTAATAAGATATGTTAGCACTTAATTTCAACTTTGCCTGCCAGTGTCTTCACTGTTTAGATGAAAGAACAGAAACTACAGGAGTTGTCTATTTTGGGCATTTTCACTGAATAKCCACTGCAGAAACAGTTCCTGCAGGCACATTGCAGCAGCCGTCCTTGCCACTGCCCCCTGCAGACAAACCTCTCATAACGTATCTCTTCTAACAGAACGCTATAAAGGAGAAAAGTGAAAATCAAGAGATCAGCCAAAACAAATCCCAGGCAAAACATTTCTCTTAAATAAGAGATTAATTCAATTTCTCACCAAAAGTTAGCTCATTTTAAAATGAGAGTTACACTAGTAGTTCTCTTGTTGTTAGATTCCAAACATAATACATAAGAAAATTACAAGATTACCTAATTAGCAACAATCCTTAACATCTCCATGATTTCTATACAAACTGGTACTAGATGTGTAAACAATATTTTGAAAAAACCAAAAGATGACTGAATAGTGAAAGAGAGAAAGAACTAGAGTATGTCATTCTTTTTTCTGCTTTTATGCATTGGTCAACTGGAAGAATGCCCCCCATGGCATTCTTATATGACCACAAAGAGGTTAAAACTTCCTTCTCAAACCTCCAAGCTCAAACACTGGCTGCCAGCTAGAGAGATAGCTGGGTCTGGAATAGCTATTTTAGTAATCCTCTTCAAATCTCTGCTCAAGTCAGATTATGTGCAATGATTTCAACCAGCAGCATTTGCAATACAGCTGCCAAGTTTCTGAGACTAAGGCTTCCTCTGCAGGGTCTTTAATCTCTGCACAATCTACTATAGCAATGTCACTGCAGAAGCACTGCCTGAAGTTACACAAGTTCCAGAGTGAGCAGCTCCCTTGTGATTAAAACAGGTTCACCATGGAATCCTAGTGATCCAACCTTTATATTTTCTACCCCCTGTTTATCAAAATTCAATACTGGTGGGCTTGGCAAAGGTATGTTGTCCATTCCTAACCACACCTACGAGCTGCTGATCTTCCGAGTCATCTTGGTCAGTCAGAAATGAGAAATGCAGTTTTCCGATTTTCTTAAGCTGACCTCTGAATATCTGACCATATTCTCTCAGTAAATCACACTCAGTACTTAATAGTAGAAGGCAGAGAGTTAAAACACACGATCCCAGGAACTGAAAACAAGACACTGTGCTTTTCATCCAGGAATCTCCAAACACTTCACAGAAATAGTGTAAGCATTAATATTTCTATTTATGCGGGAAAATTTGACCCAGATGTGACTTTCTCAAAATTGTTGCTGTGAACCAAAGCCAAACCAAATTATAACATTTGGTTCTCCCTCTGTTAAGCCACATTATTGGCTCCCACGCAGAGATGATACCAGCTAGAAAAGCATTTTCAGTGTATCTTTAAAGCTGGCATGACTTAGCAGAGTTAAATTGTAGGGGTTATTGCCCATCCTGCTGTTCATACCCCAGAACTGCTCTCTATGGCTGTGAAAGACATTGCTCAGTGCTACTTTAATAGAAACCCCATTCAGTCTAAGTACATTTAATTACAAAAGCTCATTGACTCTACCAGTGAACCATAGAAAAAATGTTCAACCCATTTCAAAAAAGGTATTCATTGCCCCCGTAATCTCACATTCCACTTGCTAYAGACACAAAAGCTCCCTCACAGGTGCAGCCCCTCACCTAAAGGGCAAAAAACATCCAAGAAAGGAAAATAAAAAGAAAAAGAAAAAAGAAAGGCTTCTGCTGTCAAAGCCCAATGAAGGACATCTGGCTGATGCAGTCAGCTGCAACACATACAGGAACAGGGCACATCTACTAAGAAGGAGAGGCCATGCACAGAGTCATAGCTTGGACCAGGCAGCCACAAAAGTTTGTAAAAGAAATCCTRCTGTGCACTCTACTAAGCAGGTTTTTAGGGCAACTTTTCTGCTTTATCAGTGATAGGCCTGAGAGCTGCCACCTTTACCTGAGCACAGACATCACAAGATGTCAGGCCACTGGCCCGTGTCTTGTATTAAAATTGAAAATGACAGAAGTGTTCAGTCAGCCACGTTTTTGGTGCCAGTAATGAGTATCTAAATTCATGCCCTCAATTAATAAGAATCACATTTCAAAAAGTCTCTAAATCTTTAAGGATTACACAGCAGAACTCACACGTGTTAATAATATATTTTGTCTGTCAGCAATTTATTCCAATAAAATCAGCTTCACATACATGCAGCTGGAATTTGTTATGATGTTCAAGCCACCCACTGCCCATGAGTTAAAAAGGAACTCATATCTAGTTTTGATTGTGGTTCCATGCTGAAATACTATCTAACTAAATTTTGTAAGAAGATACTCTCATCACACAGAAATGCTTYCTACCCTTCCTCTTCAAGCTATAAGCCCTTTTTCTACAGTTATCTAGTTAGTATTATATTTTTTCTGCCCACTTGGCACACCTTTACTATAACAAAACTCACCTTTTGCAAAACAGCTTTTCTTCAATTCCATGGATTGTGAGCTTCTTCCATTCAGTTGGATTTTAATCGGATAAACTGGATGAGSTTAAACTCCCCATTTTACATTAGTGTTTTATCAACAGGTGATTTTAGAAGAGAAAATATTTAGATGGAATACATGAAGCCAGTTTGAYTCTGTAAGAGCTCTTATGTTGCTTAGAGAGAAACAGTCATTTGATAAAATTTAAAAAATAATGTGTAATAAATTAAGAAACTGCAGTTAAGGGAGCTCATCTCCAGGATCTTTAAGGAGGCCAAAATAAATAAAAAATACTTTCATTGCCAATTCACAAAAATGTACATGAAAGTCACTAACAAATATAGCATTATGATAATGCTTAARTCTTTACGCAAACAAGAGATCACTCAGCTCTTCATACTAATATCCTGAATTAATTTTTATCTTATTCGATGCCTTTAAGCAATGTTCTCAACAGCAAAGCATATCTTTCTTCAGCTGTCCACATTCAATGGTGTTCTGTTTGGGAAGACAAAAGGCATCAGMTTTAATATCCTTGGTTGCCTGCTTTAGTTCTTTGGTTTTGCCTATGATCTCTTACTTGTTATAGAACAAAAATCATATTCCTGCTGTGACCTACTGTGCCGGTGCCTCCACGTTGGCACTGTGACTTCAACATGTGTCTCATGTCACAGCTTTGTGAACTGCGGATCAGTTCACAATGTGGGGCTGGGACATTCCAGGGAGTATCTGTGCAAAGTTACCCATTCTGTAGTCACATAGTGTGACCAGGCTGTAAAAAGGTTGCAGATACAGAATGCAAATATTCCAACACATCAGAAACTCACCTTCTCCTCTCAAGGCAATGATATTGACCATTTTGCATGTTTTCCCTCTTTTCTTAGGTTTTGTGGTTTCTGTTATGATAGTGTGCATTCTGGGAGCTCTCATCATTCTCACAGTAGCCTTCTGCCTACTGAAGAAGAAAAGGTAAGATGTCTGGCTGTCATAACACAAAAAAAATTCAAACCRTATTTTTCTTCTGACACAAAGAAGCACTTATGTGTCCAACATTTTTCACATTTTTTATACTGGTGAGGCTTGATCTTTTATAAGATATGATCTCCTCCTACAAACTATGATTTCTTTTTATTCCTGTAGACATTATTTCCCCTATATCATATCACGCTGGGCCAATAACAGACTTACCCATTTATTCTTTTCTTGTTCTTTTTGATAGCACCACTGCTCCTAATTGCTTTTTGGATCCTTCCACTTTTTCCTAGAACAGTAAGCGAAACAAGGAGAATGGAATTTTAGGAAAAACCTCTCCCAAAGGTCACAGCATTTTAGAGCAAGAAATAYATACTGACAAAAGATGATTAAACCRCTGYTTGCCAACAAAGCCAAAACCTGGAAAATAAKCTAAGATCCCTATTTTTCCTACAGCCTGATTCCTTTGCATTCAGCATGACACTGCATACAAAATGTGTTCTCTTAAAATATTTGTAACAATAAGGTACTGTGACATTTGCACTAGTACAGAGAAAAATAATCTCATACATGCATAATGGACCATTTAAAGTAACTGATCGTGCTTTTCCTGCATTGGYATTACAATTATTTAATACATTTGTTTTATTTTAGCTGCAAAAAAAGAGGGGAAGACAACAGAGGAGTCATCTACAAACAAAGTATGTACACAGAGGAAGAAGACATCTCCAAAATTTGATGCCCTGCTCTGTCACAAAAGCCTCTTTCCATTCATAGCACTGATTTATTTTGGATTGGTGAAACACATCTCTTGTTCTTGGCTAATGATAAGCCTCAAGAGAGTTCTAAAAACACACCAGCCAAAAGCTTTCTGTAGCCCTTGTTCTCTTGTTTTCCAGGGAGATATGATCAGTGAATCCCCCTGAGCTGAATTCCTCACCACATTCTTTTCATGTCTGCTGCCTTCTGAGTCTGGGTGTTTCAATTGATTTTACAGTTAATCCTAAACTCCAGTTTCATGGTTTGTTTAGCACAGGTTTTCCCACAGGTATTCAGATCTGAAGACACTCATCAAGCTACAAGCACTCTTCCCTGTTAAAACAAGTTATTTGTTTTAGCAGCAGGAATATAAACAAGATAAAGGGCAGACTGTATTTGACATCAGAATTYGAACCGGGTTGTTCAGCAGATACAGTTTTTAAAAGCACAGGCATGTGATGCCASTGCATCCACCAGTGGAATTGTAATATTAGAGGAAAAGACAAGTGTAAATGCAATGAAAGCCACATGGATTATTAACGGGGTTCAAGCCCAGGAACTCAGTGCTGAGAAAACACTACTGCTAGAGGAAAAGCTCACTTTCCAGCTATTATACAGCCTCACAAATCTGTTAAGGAAGTCAGCCCCTGACTGTCCMTGGAATTAGAGAAGAAGATTGTCTTTTTATCCTGCTCTTATTTATAGTGTGTGTATGAATGATGTGAAGATAACGTAGTTGCTGCTGCTTTTAAGCAGACTTGTCATTTAATCATGAAATCMTGATAGATATTACAGTATATATTAYWGCTGCAATTACACAGTAGATGTTTTCTCTGATTCAGTTCTCTTAGTAATCTGATTCCTAGAAAGAAATCTAAATTATCTTTTCGAACTTCATAAGTTAGATACCTGAGTCTTATTATGTATTTTCGAAAGTGACCAGCATAAACCTTATTCCACAATGTGGAATGCCACTGACTTCAGGAACAAAAAGGTGTATCCAGCCTACCCCAAATTCCTCTTGAATCTGACATCTACAGTGGGGACCTGAAATGCTTGTACTTCAGCATCCATGCAGGCAGTGATAGGCCTCAGGATTATACCTACATTAACTTCCGGTCTGAATGCTTCTAAACACTACCGGGGAAATTTCAATTTGAACTTTATACTTAGATCCCTTTTATATTCGATTGCAGCACCACCACATCTGTGATTTTAGAGAAATAAACTCCTATTGTATGTGTTTCCTCCTTTCAAGATGGTGGATGCAGACTATTTCAGCACAGAGTGTTTTAGATTCTTCCCCTTCCATCCCCAAGAAAATTGTGTGATGTTGAACTGTTTGAAATTACTTTAAAAGAATTTGTGTATTTTATGGAACATTACTTACTCTTTGAATAAAGGTGTTTAAAGACAAGATTACATAATAAATTTTTATTTCTTCTAGAAGAGTAACATTTTATCATGTATTTCAACTTTTACCTCAGCTGATTAGAAACATCCATCAATCACTCTTTTTCATGTAGCATCCTTGACACCTGTAAAAAAAAACCAAAAACATAAAACCTCAGCAGGGCAGACATGCTTACTGTGAAGAAAATCTCACAGTACCAGCAAAGGAAACATATTAAACACATTTGACAGAAAATGGCTCCTTCAGAATTGTTTCTTAAGCAAAAGAACAAACTGAAGAGGAATTCACACAAATCATRTTCCTGCTACTCCCACTTATAACACTCTCTAATTTCATGGAGGCTACCTATAAAATCCATGCTGCCTTTGAAAAKGCAAGCATATGGGAATTATTGTTTTTCTTTAATATTGTATTACCAGTTTGCACTGCCAGTGGTCCCTAAGCTGAAAGAATCTAAGCCCATATGTTTTCTGGTCTCTGTAGCTACTGTCATTTAATAAAGTATCACATTTTTTAATAGTTTCCAGCAGATTTCTTTTGTCACTCTTACATGCACAATATGTCCAAGAAAAAAATCAGGCGTGATCAGAAAGACAGATGTAGTTAACACGCTACCATAATAAATTAAATGTCAATTGACTTCTTTTTTAAATGGAATGTCCCATTTCTGGACTCCAGTAGCAGAAATGAATCCTAAATAACTTGAGCCAGTGAAGTGAGGGGGTAAAACGCCACAAGGGGTGTAGAGCTCTCCTTCCATTTCCTTGTGACAGACGGAAATCCCGTCCTGTATGTGACAACACCCTGATGGCGTGACTGTGTAATCTCCAGTCCCAGCTCAGGAATATTCAGTTCCTGTCAGCAAATACAAATATCCTCACAGAGGCRCTTTACTGACTGTTCCACTTCCTCGTTCAGGCAAGAATTCCTCCTCTCAGGAAGAGGTTATCAAAACAGCAGGTACCAGGTTTTCTTTTTYAGTTCAGAAAGGAGAGCTTACTTCAGGACATCCTATCATAGTTTATGTAACAAAGTGTGCAGTCAGCTTGGTGGAACTTTGTCAGAACCGGCTGACCAGTCACAAGACTAAACTGCTAAATGATGTGTCCAGTGGGATCATGATAAATATCTAATTTTTACAGCTTCTCYTCTATGAAGAGTGTAGGGGTGCAACACATCTTGGATAACTGAATTTGTTTCAAAATTTGCTGAACTGAGTCTCAAAAAATTCCATGTCATCTCTAATGTAATCCAAAGGATTACTTTTAATATAATCACCTAAARTTAATGCCCAACAAAAGCAAATTTTGAAAAAGCATATTAAATATAGAAGCTTCTAGACTTCAGGTAAAGTGGTGGAAACAAAACAGAGCAGTTATGCTATTGCAAAGCTTAATGTGTTGAAGTAAGATGTTTATTTTCATTAACTCTGTAGCAAGATCAACACACTAATTCTCATTTAAGACCTAGTCCTCAATTGTAAATATTACCTTTAAGTCAAACACATAACTTTAATATTGAATCATTTGTCTTAYTATTGCAGAAAGCTATAACTGAACTGTTAAGATGCCCAGATGTGTGGTACCCATGAGAAGGTTTGAATTGTGCATTTCAAACTGCTGCCTGAGAAAGGCCATGTTAAAAAGTAAACAAATACTGGTATTTTTAAAAGAAAGATAGTTCAACCAAGTACCACAAATGTAACATCCAAAGCTCTTCAAATGAGAAGAGATGGCTGGGGTCATACAGCTGGGGAGCTGAAATGAAAAGGTGTCATTTTAAAGGAATCAGAGATGTTTTAAAAAAACAGGGTCCTGTAATARTCAGTGTGTTGGCTACAGCTGTCTGCCCCACTTCATGCATTTCAGTGCACAGGATCAGCAGACCCAGTAACACAGCAAACAACAAAGATACAGAAAATATTTCTATCTCMTGGGTGGGCAGCTGGATACCCAGGCTTGGCCAGCTGCTGGGTRGGATATTCCTTTGAATGCTCACACTACAGGCAGATCACCAGGTTGTACCTCTGTGCATTTTACAGGCACCCCATGTCCTGCCCGACTTTTCACTCCTTTTCTGCCATGACCTTAAGGAAATGGACCTGGGGAACTCACAAGGCAGATGCCATCAAGTGACTCTGAACAACCGGCACTGCTGGCAAGATTTTTTATTATTTGCAAGTAATCAATGTTGCTGAAATTCTAGAAAAAAAATATAGTTATTCTTATGCATTGAGTATATTTTGAAAAATCAGTTAATAATTTAATTGTGGTGCAGGCTTTTTTTCAACCACAAATATAGCTTAGAACATAAAAATTCAGCAATACACTGATTTTTTAATTATTAGCTTGCAAGGAATATTTAAATCTTATTAAGACTTTATTTTCTTTTTCTTTTTTTTTTCTTGCTATTTAAAAGACATTTTCCTTCATCACTAGAAAACAGATTGGAGCTTAACCTACCACAATATTTATATGTTCTACGTTCCAAAAATGTCAGATAATCAGAAACATTACAAAAAAAGTATAATCTGACACCTTGTTTCACTTTTGGCTGCATATTCAGCAGGAAATGTTTACAGACAGATTTCAAACTCCCTGAAGTTAATTAAACCCGACAAAAGTGCACAGGAGACTTTGTAACACACACACAGAATTTCCCACCATGTCCATCTTCAGAGTGGATGAAACCCCKGWGTGATTTGCTGGCCCTASGGSGCTGTGCAACACTTGCAGGGGAGGYATCCAATTGCCAAGAAAGTGGAGGCTGGTTCAAGGACCCAGCACCACCATGTGCTGAAGTTTCCATTTCTTTAACGAGCATGTTTAGGGTGTGCTTGGTTCTCCACAAAACACCTAAGAGGTAACAAGGGGACAGTGACTAGGATGCATCGGGAAACCAAGCAGCTCACACAACCAGTCAGACCCTTTGGCTGGTTTTAGATCGATTATGGTAGAAGTTCCAGAAGCTCTGCCCACAGTCCTGCTCAGAACCCACTTACTGCAAAGTTTACACAACTTAAGTATTCATTGTTTCTTCTCAAACTGATCAAGTTGTTCCACAACGRATCTAATTCATCACACCCTGTCCAATTGCAAATTACTTTCTACCACAATATGGCAGCTACAATTTTATAACATCATTTCTCACTGAGAAAAATCTGATGGTCAGCAAGTCAAACCCAATATTAGGATCTGTCAAAATAAGTAATTTTTTTAATAACAAGCATTCCTGTGACTGTGAAGTTCTACTTCTCACGAAAAAGGTGTCCAAGCCATTCTGCAAAACTGGTTTTGGAAGMCTCTGAATTTCTGATCAGCTAAACAGAAAATTTAGTGGCTAAACTTGGAAAGAATACCCATCACTTGTAGCTAACTTTCAGTCAGCACAAATTGTGTGCCTTACCTTTTCTTCGTGAAATTATGAAACAACTTTTAGCAAGTTACATGAAACTGCCCAGTGTGGTTTCCGTGATACCCCAGGACTACAGCAAGAGATATAAATGAACCACTGTTAACTCTGTTCTGTTCGTTCTTAGTTCACAGAGAAATGCAGAGCAGCTGTCAGTGGATGAAAACCACTATGCCTCAACTGAAGTAGTATATGAATCATAATGCACATTAGCTGCAGACACGTAAAACCCTCAAACAATTCTATATTCAAAATGTGTATTTTTGTCAACACTGGTCTCATTACATCAGTAARACCTGTAAATGAATATAAAACCGAAAGTTGATGAAAATTTAAAAGACGAGAACTTTGAAATTTTGCACATTTTCATTAATACTTTAGTTTTATTTAATCAAAACATCTATATTGCATTATATGGGGGGGGGGGGAAAGCAATGGTTTCAAAAAAAGAACTCAGAAGACCAATTGTTTTCTTTTAAAAACACAACCAAGAACTGTTACTAAAAAGAACATGTAAGAGAGGTTCTGATTTAGGGGAAGTGAAACAGCACCCTCTAGTGACTCATGCATGAGAAAGAAAAGTTGKCACTTCTTTTACTTCATCTCAACACCATCCACTCAAGTTTGCAAACAATAGCAAAAGGAAATACAAAAATAAACATGAATGCTAGAACACGTACTGTGGAACTAGGAATGGAAAGTCAAGCGTTATACTCAAGGATTATTTTTCTACCAAGCTGGGTACCTATGGTCTTTAGTAAATATAAATTTTTTTGGAGGTACATACCATATCAATTTAATGGTTACATACTATTGATCCAAATATCTTCCCAGGAACACCAAAAGCAATAGAAATAATAGCTTRTTAAAGAGACTTCTATCAATTAATAACACACATAGCTGTCAAAACTGATATCAGTCAAAACTGATGAATAAAAATTGAGTYACTTTGGATGCATCTCATTTTTCACTGATAAATTATCAAACAGCAGCCCCTTCTCTTCAATTAATAATCGCTCCTCATATTTGCACAGGCACTATGATCCCAGGAGTTTTTGTTCACTTTTCCAGCAGATTGCCTAAAGGCTACCAGCACAGAACATTTCTGAGCTGTTTTTACAGAATTAAACTTTAACTGCTTCTTTACAGAKTGCAGAGGTCTTGTCAAATCTCACAGGAATTCATCCACTAGCAAACTATAGACTGGGGTTGAGGGGCCCACTCAGATTAAAAACCACAATAGACAAAATCAAAATATTTGCTAGGTTTGATATTTTTTTTCTCTATGATTTTCTTGAAGGAATATATTGAAGAAAACCTTAGTAACCTTTTTCTCAATCCGAAGCCATGTGGCGTCTTGATGACTATCGAGGAGGGCTTTTCCTTTCAGAATTGCTACATAAAAAGTGAAAGAGCAAAAGAGGTTGTGCAATTTTCACCAGCTTCCTCTTTAGTTCTTTGCTTTCCATGTGTATTTAAGAAATACAAAGAACAGTTTCTTGCTTTGCGAAAAGTATTACGTCTCTAGCAAACCCCACCACTAAAGTTTTAGGGTGTCTCACCCTTAGAAGTGGGGCACGTTGAAGTTAAAGTATCAGAGATAAATGAAAAATAAACTTTGTTTTAAATTCTCCTTCTTTCCAAAAGGTGGCACTTCTTATGAAAAAAGTTCAAGGGTTAACTAACACAGTTAACCCTATTAGTTGAGTTCGATCTCCAATTTTCACCAAAGAAAAAAAGTTTAAAATTACCATTCCTAAGTCTTTTTATTTGGTTTAAGGCTGCAGTTAATTTTATTTTCTATTATCAAAACTAACTTTGGAGAAACTATGTTGCACAAGAGAACTGCTGATATTAAATAGAGCTAGCTGTTTCTCCAATACGACTCCATGCTTAAGCAATCTCAAGTGAATAAGAAATTATTACTTACTTCAAAAGTCTGTCATAGGTAAATCAGAATAGTTCCTGGAGCAGCACAGAAAACACCACTCCAAAGATGAGCACAGTTTTCCATACTGATGCTTAATGGCCACCCCCTGTTTGCACAGGAACAAAACACACACAGGAAGAAAGCAGCAGGGAGAWCAGCCAGACAAAAGCCCTTGAACCAAAGAGGGGGCAAAAACCTTCAAGAACTGTTACACACACTGCATTTTCCACTAGCATTTGAAACTTCTACTAAGAATCTCCATGAGGCAAATAAATTGGTTAGAGTTGCAGAGTAAATACCAGAGAACAAAATACATGCTAAAGAGTGCATTTCCCATCACAAGCAAGTATTTTTAATTTCAYGAGAAATTTAAACTAGCAATTTCATCTCTAATGTGGAGAGGGTGGTTTAAAATCAGTTAAATAACCCTACCCATTTAATGGTGAAAGAGAAAGGACTACTAGCCTAACTACACTGCATAGGAAATAGAGAAAATTATGAGCAGCTCCTAAAAACACTTCTGGTGAGTCTTTTTTTCTGCCATAGCTATGGTTCTTGGGAGTACCTGCCGGGCACTAGAAATGAAACAACAGGGACCTGAAACGAATATGCACAAAAATGCACATGAAATAGAACCTATGAAAATG
>NW_026623328.1:430640-431305 GCF_030028575.1 Malurus melanocephalus | reverse complement strand
TGGGTACCCCCCCGTCCCCCCGCGTTCAGGGCGTTCCCCCGGCCGTGCCCTCACGGTAACCCAGCACTGGGAGCTTTCTCAGGAACGCCCCAGGGACAACCAAACTGCAGTGACCATCAYGTGGAGGTGGCTGGGTTTTGTATTCCCAGGCACCACGGCACGGCTGCGAGGTGCACACAGGCACAGCCCGCACGGTGGGGGTGGGGTCACCGCCCAGAGGGTGACCGAGCCCGTGGGACATGGCGCTGGGGACATTTATGGCCACCGAGGATCCCTGTGGGAGCCTGCTCCTTTCCCAGGCAGCAGTGCCCGCCGGCATCCCGGGGCCGTGGGCATGGGGTACCCACAGGAGGTCCGAAGAGAGGCCGGGGCGGGCGGAGCTGCCTTCGCCATCTCAGAAAAGCGCATTTCGAAGCCGTCCCCATCCCCGGCCTCCACTCCGTGTGCGGAAAGCGCCGAGWCCGTGCGGCCCCCGCGCCCTCTGCCCCCGAATGCGGGGCCACCGCCCTCCCTCAGCGCCTGCCCTGGGTGTGCGGTGCCGCCGGCACAAACCGCGGCCGCGCCCGCCTCAGGCTGCGAGTAGGGTGCGGGCGGCCCGAGGCCCCACGGGCTGTCGCTGGTCCCCTCAGCGTGGGGAGGCAGGGGAGCCCTCACCGCTATCTCCT
>NW_026623328.1:395740-430195 GCF_030028575.1 Malurus melanocephalus | reverse complement strand
TCGCCGCTCCTACGCGGGAGACAAGGAAGGGGAAGGGCTCCAGCCCTGCCTCGTGCAGTACTGAGTTTGTCTGTGCCCTCTCTTCAAACGGACGAAGGAGTCGCAGAGTAACTCAGCTGTGTTTACCTAAACACCACATGGAACTCAATCAGTCAAGACCTGGTTTTGAAGGCCTGCCCATCCCCACAGCTGGTATGAGGAGCTGCTCAGCCATTTCCTAATTTTAAGTACAACTACCAGTCCTATTCTGGAAAATTACATATAAACACATGTAAGACACATGTGGTTGCCTTTTTTCTGTGGTTTATTGTGGTTCAGAGCACAAGTGTCAGGGTTACAAGGTCATTGCAGTGTGGGTGAGGTGAAGCAGCATTCGGCAGCATTAAGACAGGGACAGAATTTGTTCAGCCTTCTTGAAGAAATTCTGCCCTTCATCTACAATACAGACCAGAGCTAGTTAGTTCCTAGGTTGCCTGGAAGGGAAAAAAAAAAAAAAAAAAAGGAAAACAATAAATTAAGTAACAATAGCAGTACAGAAGTACAGATTCGGGAACAGCATGAAAATAAATTAGACATACAACTTCTTAAATATATATATATATATAACTTGCATTTCACTTGTAGTTAATTAAGTGAAGTCTGCACTTTTCCACTGCATACAAAAGTATGTCTGTGGGTGAGGCAGCACTGGAAGCGAGGACGCAGCAGAGAAGGGCATCAGCCCTGGGCCCTGCCAGCTCCTGTCCCAAAGGRAGTGTCACAGGAACATCATTGCTTTATGCTGTTCTGCAAAGCTGTTACACCAAGTCAGAAAGATCGGTGAGCACAATGACAGCATTTCCCTGAGAAACCAAAACCTGTTTAGAAGCAAGTCCATGGACCTGAGAGCCCAGTGCCAAACACAAGGCCAGGGGACACCAGAGCGAGCTGTGTGTCATGGACATGCCTCTGCAGGGGTGGCATAGGCAGAGAAGGTCACTACTGCAAGTCATCTCAGCCACCCACTCAAGGAAGGTATTTAAGATKAACTGAGGTGAAATTCTCAAGATTTACTGAATGTTCACAGAGTTCTCTGTCATTGTGAAGGCAGTGCAGTGTATCCAGTAGTACAGTTTAGGTTATACACACTTTCCAMAATTCATTGAATCTGCTAATTCCTCAGATGTGGAAAATGCTCATATCCTGCTCATAACTTATTTTCACAAATTGAAGTAACAATAACTACCAAGTATTTGCTCAGAATTTGTGTAGTGTTTGTTCACACCAGCAGCTTACTGCTGATGTGCTCTGCTGAAGACAGTAAAAAATTTTGGAGCAACTACAACACATCCAAAAGCACTTCTCAGTATTGCATTCCATGCCATGCCCTTTCTTTAAACCTCCAGATGGAGAGAATATTATGCAACATAAAAGCTTCATTTATGTATCTCATCTCTTGAAGATTAGGATCTTTCTAAAGAAAAATTACTGTGAAATCTTATATGGATGACTTTGGTATAGCTCAAGAATTCTAAAGAGCCACTAGTCAATCAAGTGTAAAAAGAGTAATTTATGAAAAAGGCAATTTACCAGATTAAAAAAGCTGGATACATTCTACATGTCTACCAACAACTTGTCTCTGATCTGTAAGTGTGCAGTTTTTGTATGATAATTTCTTGTCTGCAACCAAAAGTAGATCCAGAAGGAAGCTGTAACAAATCACCATTTTTATGTAGGGTAGGTATGCTTGCTATTTCCTTTTAACAAATGCAGAACGCCAATGTATTTAAAATGTCACTAACCACTGTGAGGACCTGAGAACCRCTGAGCATCTAAACCCAGTTCAGATCTAGGGGATATATATGTAAGATAATGCTTAAACAGCTGCTCTGAAAGTAGCAAATTTGTCTGCCAGAAATCTGAAAACAAGCACAACAAAGCAAATCAGGAACAAGAAATAGTAAGGTGTAACAAGGACGGAACTCTRGCTAGAAAGCACACACACTTTAGAAGCTGTCATCCACGGATTTCCCATTTATTCCTTAGGGTGCCCACCTGGATGTCTCAGGGTAGAGACTTGGTTTTGTCTTGGGTAAATAAAACCCTTCTTTCCTAAAGTTTGCTAATTTTCATACCAATTACGAGCTACTGCCAAACCACAGTAATCTGAAAGGCAGAAACTATTGCTAATGTAACAGCTAACAAGTATTTGTCAAATCCCTAAATTTGGGATTTGTTCCTCGGTGTTGAAGGATGCTGGACAAACAAGCAATGGTATTTKTGCTTTAGGTTATTTGGGTCATACCTTTCACATAATGCTGATTAAAAGCAACAACAAAATAGAACATGTTAACAGCTTAAGTCAGTAGACAATTCTGAATCAAATTGGAAATTGTGTCTCATATTACCTTTACAGGCATTACTCAGAAGTTACGTTGAAAGGGCATTTCATGATACTAAATGTCTGGGAAAACGGTTTCTTAGGAAACTGAAGGTCATCAAAATAATACACTTAAGATTTAAGCAATTACTACAGAAATAAAGGATTTTTCTGGAAAACTCTGAAGACCAGTCAAGGAATAGGCAAAGCCAGACAAACCCCTTGTGGTTCATCAYTAGTTAAGCTAAGCTTTACAGATGCAACTCAGCTGGCCACCTTTCCACAATAAACATATCAAAAGTAGAGTAGAAAAGCCAACTGTAAAAAAAAAAACTACATGGAATATTTCATACAAAATACTCCAAAATGCTTTTCATTATGTAACTTTTATTTGAGACACACATTGTAAAAAAGTTCACATGAAATAATAAAACTATTGGACTATGAAGGTTTTCTTAGGAGCTGGGTTTGGTTTTTTTGTCTATATACATCAATACACAATTAATGATTAGGTTTACAAGTTAACCACATGACAAGTTCACTTTTATCTGCAGGAGATCTTCACATTACACCTTTATACCAGAGGTAAAATGTGCTTAAACACACACAGTAGAACATTTCTATTTCAAAATTAAGCATTTTCTCAAAGACTGTACTTTTTACTCTGAATTTCATAGCTATGTAGCATTAAAATAATGGTAATTGAAGTTTTATTTGCAAAAATGTTCGTAAGGCCATAGGAATGCACTGAAATAGTTAAATTCACCAGAAACAAGAAAAATCAATGTAAATCCTGCTTTTTTTGGAAGAAAGAAATACAAGTTTTATTTATGAGAATGGTATMAGCAGTTCAGTGAATGGAGGAGAAAAAAGACCTATTATCACCTACAGATCAATCCTTAGCAAGTTTAACATTGCAAAAATTCCATTACATTAACAGGTAACCAAACAACAGATGCATTTTCACAAATAACACATTTATGCATTTTACATATTATTCATGTACTTTCAAATCATTATGCATTCACAATATTTTAATGTGATATGTACATTCAAGACTCCTTTATTCACTTGTGAAAATGATCCAAGTAATTCACTTAACTTCAGCAGACTAGTATGAGAAAGTTACTTACAATGGGAAATATTTTCTGTAAAGAGAACTACAGGTCTGAAAAGTCATTCAGCATTTTTGAGACTGTCCCCCAAAGAGAAAAGTGAGCTGCATTAAGTTTCATGAGTGGTTTAAGCTTTAGCAATATTAGAACTCCCATATAAGCAAAGAACATATTCTATATACACTCAACAAAAACTTCTTGTGCATGTTTTGCTGAGCACAGACTGAAAGCTAAAATTGCAAAGCACTGAGACCAGTTTGTTTTTTGTTTGGCTTTTCTTTAAAACCATTTAGAAAAATATTGGTCAAGATATAGTGCACAGGCATGGGGCTGAGGGCAGTTCTCCTAAAACTCCAAAGCAAAAGCAGCGTTTTTGTTTTATTGAAATCCACCAAAAAATGTCTGCTTTCCTGAAAGGTTAATGGCAATTTCTGGAAGAAAACAGAAATACATTTGCTGCTTAATGCATAATAAGTATATGACTTTCATTCTAATGGGCATTAGAGTACTAACTAGTTGACTGAGGTATGGTTAAGAGTCCTTCAAAACTTAAGATTATATAGTCTTGAGCAAAGTAGAAACAGAGACCTGCACAAAACAATCATAGTGATATTAGAAAAGCCTGTAAAACCCAGCATTTGATGCGTAGGCAGAACAATACCATTATCATCACCTGCTTGTCTAGAGGAAAACAGAGCTAAAATACCCCAGTAAAACATACAGCTGATTTGCACGCTAAGATACAGCACATTTCTCCATGTCTGACAGGGCAGACTCTACACAGAAAGGTCWCTACTGACCAAAAGTTAGCACACCGATAAAGTGCAGCCACTCAGCCATTTAATACTGCTGGAGAAGTGGGGTGGGGGCAAAGACACAAAGAAAGAAATCTGCATTTTACCTTATCCATAAGACCACATGAAATTAGAATTCTTCAGTTTCAGCAGATGACAACAAAATTGCATTAAATTCTTCTACAAATAGAAAAAGATGAACTGTACATGAACAATAAGCAAAGTAAAATATTTACTGCAGTCTTTCTCATGCATAAAGTGAATTTCCTATGGTCTTACCTCACATTTATGTACAGTTTAGCACAGCTAAATGTAAGAAAATAGCAAGTTTTTTTTTTTTTCTCCCTCCCACCCTCCCCCGTACAGAGCAGATACCCCAATTCGCTGCTGCTTCAAGAAGCACTTCATAGACTCTACTACTTACAGGCTCTTTCAAAGGGAAGTTCATGGAGACTAATATTGAATGAACATTTAACCACACAGCCAAGACAGGAAAAACAATACAAAGCATTCTGTAAACAGTGCCAAACACAGAACATGTCAGTTTTGGTTTACAGACAACCCCTGAGATAAAAATCAAAGTATTACGACACCAAATAAGTCAGAGGTAAATTACTGAAAATAAACAACATTCATAATTGGTGTCACAACACTTTCTGTATAGAAGCACTTTTTTAACCATACAGAAAACATAACTGCCTTAGCCTGTCCAAGAAAAACATCAAGGGTAGACAACAGAGCAGTTAGGGTTGCTTTGTTTTTTCACTAAACCTTGTTGCCATGAAGGTTTCTCTGTTCTAGTGCAGCAACRGCAGTTCATGAGATCCACCATCTAGTTACAAGAACTACTTCTATTAAACTACACRTGGGGACAGGTTGATAACCACTGAAAACTTTATGGAACCATCTACTAATGTTAAACCTTTCAAAAGCAAAAGCTTTAAATCTAATGCTATTGGCCTGTTCTACTTAGAACTGACCCAGAGATGACAAATTCAGTACCTGACACAACAAAATGAAGTGGTTATCTGTGGTAACAACCAACTCACTGTTTACAACTCCAGACAACGAAGTGAAGCAAAAGCAAGCATGTCAGACGTTTCCTTTGACAATGACAGAACACACCCATCCCCTAACAGCAAACATGCTGGACACAAACTTGTAGTTAAAGCTTACAATGGTCCACGTTTGGCACACCAACAGAACTAAAGCACCTGTTTTAATTGCTCATCGAGGAAATTTTTCAGAAGACAATAAAAAAGTAGTAGAACAAAGACTAGGTTATACAATGCTCAGTTGAGTAAAAAAGGCAACTATGTTTCACCTCTGCTTCTAACAGTCTAGGTCACTGTACCAGTTTTGGATGAAAAAACAACTGCTCGAGGAGACCAATGACACACATTCAGCATTAACTGCATAACCAGGAGTACATTATAGCCCTAATGAGAGGCTTCCTTAGTGCCAAAGCTTGAGATACTTTACCAACTGCCCAGGAAGCTTGGGTTTGGACACCTCTGTTGTSAAGGGTCAATGCTTACAAACATTAATGAACTACCCTTAGAATTAAGAGTAAAAATGGAAGTCACCTTTAGAAGCAGTCATTTCTGAACAAGTGAATCCACAAAAAGGTTACTCAAAACTCATGCATTCAGCTTCCACAAGCCACTTAAGTGAGAGTGACGAGGCCAATTTTTGGTGATGTTTTCAAATCCAGAGTGTACTTCCTCATCAGAAACAAAAAAAGGTGCAGTCTGAGCTAACAAAGGAAAGTTAAGTGAGGAAAGACACTGTGTTTATTCAAATAACTGAAAGGTGCATCTGTGAATCAGACAGYGACTGGCAATTCAGAACACAACTTTGCTAATTCTGGTAAAGAAAGAAAAGCAACGTACTACATTCAGAATAGAAGCCATAGCTTCTGCAAACAGATTTGTGCATCTAAGAGACAAAATCYGTACAAATTGTTAAATTCCAATTGTTACAGTAATTCTCATCACTAGAGCAACAACATCCATACTGCATGGCCACAAGTATACAGCATAGAAAATAATGGGAAGTGAGACTTATTTTTTCTCTGGCTCTTCTGCTTGAAAATAAATTTGTTTAAAAGGAGAAAGAAAACTGCACAAATCTGTTAAGAATCTTACAAGTCGAACTGTGCAAATACAAATGTAAGATTGTGCTGTAACAGGCAGTAAGAGGCCAATATGGATGTGCAAAGTTAAAAGAAACATAGCAGCTTTTGCAACAGGCAATAAAACAGAAAGTAAAAAAGGAAAACAAGTTAAATCTTGCATTTGTGTCTCCACTTCATAGCTTCCATATCTGAGAAAGAAGAGCCTGACAGGTCAATAGGTTTAGTGAGCAAAATCCACTTGGTATTTGTGTATCGCAGTCTACGTTCAATGGAGCTCTCAGCAGCAGCTTGGTGGTATTATTTCTGAGGCTTTGTGACCCTGTGCTTTCAAAGAAGCAGAAAAGGTTCTAAGTGTGCTGCAGTCTATCATTAGAAGTTCATCAAAGTAGCGTGCATCGAAAGAAGCTGCTCTTCTTAGATCGATTTTCTGTTATTTTTACTGGCCCACCTGCCCCTGATGAACTGTTGTCATTCTGAAAGAGAAAAGAGGACCAACATCATAAAATGCAGAAAAAATATCTCTAGCTTTCCTAGTCTCCATCCCTACTTCCCCACTTGCAAGGCAATAACCAGAGCAGAGATCTGCAGCAACTTAAGCTCCTCAGTTATCCAGAGTTTGTTAATCACTTGGTAAAACTCTCTGGGTAAAAAAGAAACATTTATATAACAATCCAGATCTCAATAATTAGCTGGAAAAGAGACTACATAATAAACCTCAGATCACACTACTGCAGTTTGGAAGAACACATCAGTTTCAGGCTGCCCAATATTAACGTTCATGCAAAATAATGAATAGTTATGCTCTRATGTGTAATAAAGCATGATAAACCACTGTTTGCTCAAATTTGATCTAGTAACTGCTGTAATCCCCAGGAGTTTTTTAGTAGGACTACTGGCAATTATGATAGCTGTCCTCTCACTGTATCTAGTATGTATGCTAATTGGAAATACAAACCATTTTTCTGTTGAGCTTTGTCATAATGTCCCGTGCAAGTGTGAAAAATGCCTGGTGAGGAGTGGAAATAAAGAAAAAACAAACARGAGTTAGTCACAAAACATAATGGACATGATAAACTTGAAATAGCCAGACACATGAACAATACAGTGTTCTGTAGGGCACTGAAAGCGCTCTGAGTTGCAGATCTGTACAGTATCTGCATATTTAAAATTTCACTAAACATGCTTTCAAAAAAAACCTATTTATTTTTAGTCTCCATCTTGCCAATCACTGAAGCAAGTGAAGAGACMTTCCCATTGCACATCTCTGGAGGGAGAAAGTATATGCAGCCTTCAGCTGATTTTTCTAACCCTGCTTTTATTTCCCCCCCAGACTGAACYGTGCATCACAATTAGAAACCCAGAGAGGTTTGAGAAGTGCAAGCCTGGGCATTCACATTAAGGTTAGCTTGCTTTCTGTCCTCCAAAAGCTTTGCTCCTGGAAGATATATAAGGCTATTCAAATTTCCAGTATCTCTATTAAAAACAAACCAAAAAAAMCCCCATAAATAGTAACTGGCAAATCTCAGTATCCCAGATTTCAATGCATGAAGGAGCAAGGAAATTTAGAAGGAAAACTCCACAATTCTCCAGGAGCAGGAAAAAGCAAGACTTTAGGCTGTCTAGAGGCCCTAATAATCTAAGGATGGTTCCAGAATGTAAGAAGTGTAAACACTTCCCCTCTCATTGTGTTTGGAATATATCCAAAGACAAACACTCATTTAATGTAAATAAATCACAACAAATAAATTGATTCACTTCTGATCCCAAGAATATCACAATTGTGTAATTCCCCGCAAGTTAAGTATTTGGTGGAAAGTAAACTAAATCGTTAGTGATTGCCAAATGCCTACACCAGCTGCATTTTTTAATTCTTTCTTCACCATTCATGTGACAATTAAAAAAATATTCAGAGAGCCAGATAGTTTAAGTGTAAGCACTGACTACTGTTGTGCATTTCATGACCTGCAGGAGTTAAAAATGAAACTGCTATGTCATGACAGAGCGAGTCAACCATCAGAGGAACTCAACTATTCACTCTGATATTAACTGCTCATGGTCCCTTCCAGTGTCTGCTCTAAGAATCACAAGAACTCCATGGAAATCAGGTCAAGCTACTCCAAGTGCAGCACAATGCAGATCAGTCCATTCTAATTCTCTCCTGTAAAACAATCACCCTGCAATCAGAAAAAAACACGGCAGGCTGGCACAACATCCCTCATGTTATTTTAAGGCTGGCACAACATCCCTCATGTTATTTTAAAGTAACAATGTCTTCAGTTTCTAATTAATTTGTCAGATGCATGACCTGAATTAAGCAGGTGTTTGCAGGACTTCTAAAGAGTATCCTGTAGAAGGGCTTTTAAAATTAGGTACAGGGACAAGACTTAAGAACAAATCTACCTTTTTGGATGACTGAATCTTAATGTAACTACATTTTGATRTAGTTATTTTTTTGTCCACACTTTTCATACAGTTCAGATCCTCCCCCTGCCCTCCCTGAGATGACAYGAGTAATTTATGGTAAGATAGACTGGACTTGAGCCACTCCTCCTTCTGACTCTATTTCCTTATGCTCTCATAAATACAGATCTTGTGGTTTTAGCATAAAAGTTATTTGCAAGAAAACAGATTATAAATCTATAGACAGCACTGTAAGTCTGCTTCTTCCTCTAACATGAGTTTATGACCTGATGTTCCAGGATAACACAGTTTTTCAGTGTCACCTGCACAGCATGCATTTAGTAGTAACCTGAAGGCTCCGTGACACAGTAGCACGTTATCCTGAAAGAATCTTGAATCCCATTTCCTGCACAMAGCACTGCTCTAAAATTTCACTTATTCCTTGTCCAAAARGACTTGAAATTTAAGTAGCAAGGCATAGATATTTAAAGCAACTGCTTGCTACAGTAATAGTAAACCAGTTTGTTAACACCCATGCATAACAATTTCAGACATTGTTCAGACATTACCAGAAAATGAGAAACAGTTGGATTGTAGCAGTAGGCACAGGAGCACAGCTGGGACTTCAAGTCCCAGATCAGGTGAGAAAGCTCAGCAGATCCCAGAACGTATCTCCACAGAAGTGATTCAAGAAACACCTAAGTGTAGCACCCATCTCTTACCTCTTCCACATTTATGCTGGATTTTGCACTTGTCTCCAAAAATTTGATTCCATAATCAATTGCTAACTGGAAGAGAGATTACAGTTTTTCAGTGGTTTGAAGTTCTGTTGTAAAAGGAATGTTTCATACATAGGTTCACAATAGGTTCATGATAGAATAGATGCTGCATGCTGCAACAGGCTTTAAAAACCAAACCAAGGAAGTTTCACTTCTATTTTCTCTTGCAAGGACATTAAAGACAATTAGACAAAATACTAGAACTGGCCATACTCTCATATAAAGCCAAAATAAAATAAAAAAAGACATTACTTTCTCACAAAAAGTCTTACTTAGGGTCTAAAAGAACATTAAGGTAGAATCTTTATTGGTATGGATTATGGAGCAGACAACTACAATACAGTCATCCCATAAGCTGTGTTACCAACAACCACACTACTTCAGCTGCACACCACAGATTTTGCAGCATTCTTACTCACTTGTTTGTTCAACTAATGACTTCAGCTTTAATAACAACACTTATAACAAGAATAAGTAACTACCACAGTGAATTGAGTACAACATGATCAAACTATATACAAAACTTTATATTGAGATCTAGAATACTTCATGCTGTAGCAAAAGTCAACATTTTTTCCAGGATCTTGCCCTCAAGACAACAGTACTGTTAAATTCATTAAAACTTGAAGACAGTAAAGTGCCATTTAAAACCCCCAAACCTGGCACCCTATACATATAAAAGTTTCTGAAACAAGAGATTTGAGACCCATTCTCTCTTATATGCCTAAAACTTAGCAACCATCCAGAACCTAGAATCTGGGGAAAAGCAAGTTCTAAATAGAGTATGTTACCAAATCTTACCTTCTCCCCCTTTTCTTTTGAGACTTGTCTTCTTTCATTCATATCACATTTGTTACCCAAGATCATTCTTTCTACATCAGAAGAGGCATGCTGGAAGAAGAAAAAGTAATCTCTCAGGAACAAAGCGCATCATTGTTTAAAAGAAACTTGTGTGTCGAACTCCTCCACAACAGACTTTTATTTTAGAGAAATAATCTCATGTGAAGGCATTACTGAGAGAGACTGACTTTTGAAACAAGCAATTAAAATAYTGAATAGGTTGGAATAAATACTCCTAGATTACATTTGCCCAAGTATTGCTATAGATCAAACGTGTGCCACGAGCTCTGTAGCAGCTTGCACACATGAACAGGCATTTGGCTATTCTGGAAATGTAACAGAACACACTTTACTTCCAAGTGGTGCATGGCCATATATGTTGGCAACTATAGTGGAAGTGAATAACTTTCATTACTTACTTTTTATTTGTCCCAGGGAAATCATAAGATGGAATGAAGCACTTACCTCCTCTATGTTTCTTATCCAGTTTTTTATGTTGTCAAAAGACTTTTCATTTGTGATGTCATACACCAGCATAATTCCCTAAATAAATTTAGGAAAATCTGGTTAGATGAGCTGGTACTGTTGGCTGACTTTTGATGTATGCTGTAGGTTTAATTATGTTTCCAAAGAAATTCAACATAGGATTATAAGTGAATAAGTATTTTCTCAAGGCATTACACCATGGCTCTGAATTTACCCAAAACATTATGATTTAACATCTTTTGCCACTTTAGGGGGTCAAACACATCACCTATACAAAGTTTTTAATTATTAGCYTATAGTCAGGGAAAGTTTAGAAATTCTACTACTCCAGCAACCAGAACTCTATGACTACATTTGACTGCATTTAAAAGAAAAAAAAAAAAACCAACCTATCTGATTAAAGCTTGGCAACTAATTTTATTAAAATCTGCAGAAATTTCAATTATATTTAAAAAACATCGCAAAAAGCAGGCCTAGACCAAGTACCAGCACGTTTACAAAAGGAAAAACAAACAAACAGAAAATCCCCAACCAAACCACAAAATTCATTCCCCACATCTCAAGCCACAATTATCCAGTCCTCCAGTGGAAGACTTACACGACATAACTATAGGAACAGCAAACCAGTTGCACTAGTTGTGTTTAGTTTTCTGAAGTGGGAGCACTCACCATGGCTCCTCTGTAGTAAGCTGTCGTGATGGTGCGGAATCTCTCCTGCCCTGCTGTATCCCTACAATTCAGTGAAAAAAGGATTTGTTTTACACTCATCTGTACTTAGAGGTGTCTTTTGAAACACACTAACAATGCATTGATACTTGTTCATTAGGAAAAACACACCTTTGGTTGTTTGCACAAGTTTCTTCAGCCCTCAGCAGTTTACTCACTCCCAAGAGACCCTCCTTACACCAGTGSTTAGAGCAGCACCAGAAATGGCATAAAACCACTCCAGTTTCCATGCAAGCAATAGAACTCAGCACTACACAGCCTGCCCTCCAGTAATTAAAAAAAAAAAAAACTGCTCTGATGCATCCAAGTTCTATCTTAAAAGAATTGTTACAACACACAGCAGTAAAATACTTCAGGATAGTGTACTGTCACATGCAGTTTGCTGCTCAGGGTGCTGGTGTTTAGTCCTGTGTGCTTGAAAGCAGGACCTGTCTGTGAGTAAACCAGCAGACCCAAGTGTTTGGCTATCAGTCACACCTCGGGGGAGCTGAGCCCCAAAGGCCTGACAAAACCCAGGTTTYTTAGCTAGTATTACAAACAGAAAATTTTTACCAGCCACTTCTGGCACTGCACCTTAGTCACAAGGATTCYAGCTCACATGCAAATAACAATGATCTTTGCTAGAAAATGAGAAATCAGCAAGAGCCCTTACAGCAGCAGCATTTTAAGCATTTGGCAAGAGTAGCAACACTACTCCAAAATTACTCATCTGCTGCTATCAGGAGACTCAGTTTCTATTAAGCCACCACTCAAGGAATGGGAGCATTATCACTCACCTCTGCCTCGGTGAGTACAACCAGGTATCAAAGTATCAGAGGAGATTACATTTTATTGGCTTGCATATTTTAGTTAAGCTGCTGAGTTAATATTTCTCCTCCACATGGAAAAGCTAAAAGCAGSCTGAAGAGGATAGCTTTTGATAAAATGGGAAGTTGCTGTAATGCTTGCATGTGAACAGGCTATTTCCTGTGCTGCTGAAGCAGAACCACTCCAAGATGAAAGCATAACCCTTATGGACAGTCAATGAACAAAGGTATGAAACTTCTGGAACRCTGAAGCTCAAAAGCTATGAAGTATTCTTTCTCAAAGTGAATTCAAGTCACTGAAAACTTGAGWTACTTTGGAATGCTTACCATATTTGTAGCTTGATTTTCTTTCCATCTAATTCTATTGTTCTGATCTTAAAGTCGATTCCTGCCAGAAAAAGAAAAGATACTCATAAAGTTTTGCAATTAATGAAAAGGAAGTGTTCAGTTTCCTTTTGGCAATTTGGTAAGAGCAAACGTAGTCAATAGAACTATTCTGAAGTTGCCATTTCTTCCACACTTGGAAGTGCTGAGAATGCACAAAGGTTTTCAGCTGCATCCAACAWGTCAAGGATAAATTATTCTGCACAGTGAAAGCAGACCAAACTCAGACTCACTACTAGTTAGTCAAGATCATTAGCAGAACACTTCATCTCCAAATTTTTCCATTTTACACCAGTAAGGTCACTAATCTGAATTTCTCCTGAATTTTTGAGTGGTCCCTGCAGTTCAAGTCAGTCCCCTGATACCCCTGGCTCCAAGTTAAAAACACATCCTGGGACTCCTTAGCTCCTTTTCAAAGGCAGCATCTATTTTTGAAAGCTGATTTTTGATGCAATCTAACCATACATCACAGTAATTGGTAATACAACACAGGAGATATAAGACTTCTCTTTCAAGAACACTCATTTAGGAGCAACTCAGATTTTCTTGGAAGCTCCAACAAGTATCAAGAAAACATTTCTCTCTTTTTGCCCCTTATACTTCCACATGGTACCCATCAGTTCTCAGAATGATTTTGAAAACAAATTTCAGATTTTAAGCCATAGGTTTCAAAAAGAGATTAAAAAATTAATTCAGAAGGGATTAATAATGTCTTTTTAAGGTTTAGAGGGGTGAAATGGATTTCCAAACAGACTAGCCTTTACCCTAACTACTTTAACCTTTGCATCTCTGAATCTATACTAAAACATAGGTCAAATTGACACTGCTCAAGTCTCACTACTACATGACAGCCATATTTTTCAATCCTGTAACAGTATCCCCCAAATGAATTGGTTTGGAAACAAATGGCCCACTTTTTCTTCACTGCATTTTAAACAGTTAGTTGATATTTAGTTGTAGCTTRTAAAAGATGAGGGTAAGTTAGAAGAAATTAAACTTTCTTAAGATGTAATTTAATTGACAATTATCAAGAATATCTTAATTGAAAAATGCTGCTTCTAGCTTTAAGAATTCATCCATCCATTAAACAGGAAGCTATGGGAGTTTTTAATACACCACAGTAGAATGTRAAGATGAAATATCGATGTTCATTAGCTATTTGAATTTCATTCTTCTTACAAGCAATATTACTATTTTAATATACTGAAAATAACAAGTTTCAGCCACTTAATCTTAATGTGCCATGGATACGTAGTTCAGCTCATTAGTTAGAACACAAATTATGAGCAAAAATATCACATCAGCACTTTTACAGCATATGAAATTAATTGCATTAATTTAAAATGCTATGATTACTACTACAATTGCAATTTCACAAGATTCACTGGTAGATTTACAGAAAAAAAAGATACTTTAATTAATTCACTCTCTTCTAAAAATGACATGAGAATTACATATGTACTTCCAAAAAACCTCTATTCTGTGTAACTTAGGTTTGGCAAGTGTTTCCATTTTACACTGGAGAGGATTCTGCCTCCCTTATTGTAAACTAGGTKCAATCACAGCTGCTGAAATCACAGATAATCGTATTCAGGTCTGAAAACAAATAACCTTTGCTCAGAATAGATTTTATTTCGGCCTCAAAGGTTATAAAGCACAAATAYGGATTTCTCTGCAAAGAGCATTGTTTCGTGCYACAGCAAATTAAATCAGTTTTAAAYGSTCATTTGTCTCTAGGACTGAAGCTTTAGTACAAAAAYTATCAGCAAAACTAGATTCAGAGACTGCAGTGGTTTAAAGAGAATTCTGCCTGAACTGTGAACTACTGAAGCTAACATCAGCACAGACTCCTGGAGGGGTGGCTTTCTGAGAAGGACTCCTGACTGCAGCATAAGCTTCCCATGTGCACCAATCCAGGTCTTGCACAGACTGGTTTCTTGTGGTTACTCATTTCCCTTGCAGCACTGAAATTATTTATACAACCATTCCTTTGCTCATTTCTAAAAGTCAGGACCTGCACAAAAAATATTTTCTCAGAACTTTAGATTTCCAATACAAGCTTCATCAAAATTCTCAAAGATTAATTTCAAAGCTAAAAGAAGGCTGTAAGTACCTTTGCAACTGCAACTCTTTAAAGGTTAAAATGAACTAGAAACTGATGTTTCTTTTGTTCTTTCACTTCAGTGTCAGGAAGTGGTGAGCTACCCATGGTCAGAGCAAGCCTGGTGACATGCGCTGCCATTTCCTGCCAAGTGCACTGGCATGGCTAACTACAAGCCACGATCTGGTTACAGCTACATGGAAATTACACCATGTAAAACACTCCAACAGCTATAGCATTTCAACACTAATTCTTAACAGAACATTCCCTTTATTAATTCTTGTTTTGCACAGTCASACACTGGGAGTCAAAAACTTGAAAAGTGATTCAGGCCAAATAAAGAGGAGTCATTTGTGAATCAATGTTTGATTGCAAAGGATCAAGCAGCTTCCAGTTCCAAAATGCAATATGAAATGCTGTTCTTCCAAYAGGGAGAAAAAGCCCAGAAACATTTAGATGTCCATCTGAAATGAAGTTTTAGAAGCTTTAAGAAAACACACACCCAGACTRATTCTTAAGAGTGCAAATGCTAACAGGATAATTAACTGCTGAAGTGGAGTTGTCACATGAAAGTCTGACACACTGGTGCCCATCTAGCACATCAGTAAATATTAGATCAGAGCTATAAAGAGGCATTTGTTGTAGGAATCACAAACTTGCATTCTGCAAGGATGGAGCCCAGGTTGCACTCTGAGCATTAGAGCTGTAATTGCTTGCATTTCCCTTGCAGCATGGGGTAAAAGTAGCTAAGGGCTTATTGTTCTTCAAAATCCTTTCCAGATCCTTGCTAACTACAGGCCAGGGATGCATCCTCTCTCCTCAGTTTTCKGAGGGTATTTGTTTCCATTGCTTCCACCAAAACTCTACAAATTCACTGGGCAGCATTATGAGTGCCACACAAAAACTCTCACAGAAAACCATGGCAGCTGCGTGTTGCTGTGTCTACCTTGCATTGCCTACAGCTATAAAATAATTCAGGACTAATAAATTTCAGGACATGCCACTGATCAGTGTCACACAGCCAAATGCCACATGCCAGCCTCGCCTGGCCTCTTTTGGTTTAAGCCAAAAAGTCATSTCCATCTCGTATCTCCAAGCTCTTCTGCCACCACCTCTTCCATCACTTCACTCCCCAGCTATATTTCTTCTTTTTCCAGCACACCTGGGCAGACTTTACCCATAATTAAACTGCAATGCAATCACTGTAAAGAGACATTGTGAAATATTAGGAAGGGCTCACAATACTGTAACAGCAAACACCCAGGATCGCCCAGCAGTACATATGGAGGGCTTCCTTTTCCAGCTCTAGTACCAGTGATTTTCTACCGCGAACCTTAACAAACCAGCCTGACGCAATTGTTACAGGAATGTAAGGACGAACTGAGCAGGGAGGCTGAAAAAGTTCATTTTGTTACTTTAGTTTTTAGAACAGTAGCTTACTCTCAGGGCATCACTGTTGCTCTTTTGTTCTCCCCTCATGCCGATTTTAACCCTGTAGCCATCAGAGCCAATATCTCAGGTTTTTCATGCTACAGTATCTGTTCCAGCTAGGACTCCACTACAATTTTCCCTACGTTTGGACAGATTGTCTTGTTTCTTCTTTTCAACAAAGCTGCTGTTGCAGAAAATGCTACAGCACAAAGAGACCAAAGAAAACAAACCGAAGTGTTCTGGTTGGAGCCAGTAAGCTGTTCCAACTGTACCAGAAAATAATTCCTGAAGGTAAAGATTTCTTGGGTCTTCAGTCTGCTCAGCAAAATGCTTCTGGAAGAGTCATGTTCTTGAATGATTTTTATAAGCAGGAAAAGGCAGACAGAAAAGGAACATATTTAAATAAAAAAAACGAAACAAAAAAATACTGCCACTGGCAGACAAATATTAAAATTCTTAACCTTTACCTTTATTACCCAATTCATCAGTATTTAAGTTAAGTTTTTCATATGGCTCAAAACCAGTTTGCAGCAGCTGGACCTTATGTGTASAGCTGCAGCAAGAGATCAGAGAGGAAATCAACACCTTTCAGGATGCAAATAACCATCCATCTCTGATGTAGCCTTATATCCTACCTCAGCAGAGCATTTCTCCATCTCTGGCAATCAATACTTTMTTTTACTTTTTTAAAGTATTCAATGTACTAGCATGTTAAATTGTTTACCTGTGGGGTTTTTTTCATATACGAACTAAGGGAATTTTAAGAAGTCAGTAAACACAAAAATTGACAAAGAGGCTGTGAAAAACTAAATACCAGATTCACTTGCTAGAAAAGAGTCTTATTTTAGTCCCGTCTATCAAAGAACATAAGAGATGCACCACAGTTTATTAAAACAAAAAAGGAACTGTTTTGCRTGACCTGCATACAGTAAAAGCCTCGCCCTCTTAAAGAAGCTGTCTTCCTACTTGTCTAAATCTTCCCTTACTCCTTTGAAGTAAGAATGGAAGAATTACATGGAAATAAAACATTTTTTAAATGGGATTCCCTGATAAACACAACTTTGTGGCACTCACCACCGGACCACAATAAAAAGGAATGCATTACAAGATGGGGAAAGGAGTCAAGATATAAAGTCTCATTACCCTTTCAAGCAAATCAACATGAGAAAAACTGGAATTCATGCATCAAATTTCAAGTTTGGCTTGATCCAACTTCACAGCATCAGTACTTCCTAGCCTAGTGGTTGTGGGGTTTTGATTTTTTTCAATGGACCAGGCTGGAAAAGGAGAACATCTCACAAATTCTTTACTGTGAGACATGCAAGAGTCTTAAGATAYACAAAAGGAAAGGAAAACATTTTCTGCAGTCACTCAGGTTAAGCGAATTAAAAAGCAACTTCAAACCAAGCAAGCAGATTTGTAACTTACTCTAAAAAAAAAAGGAAGTGACAAGCAGCACATAACTGAAAATCAATAYGCTTCACCCTCTGTTGAATCCTGGGAGAGAATTACTTGGAAAAYGCTTCTCCCTGTGGGCTGTGCACCTTGTGAACAGCAGAGCTGGGAAAAGGCAGTGCTTCTGCAGCACAGCTGCCACTGCTGGGGCTGTGCTTGCTCATCCTTCCAAGGAGGGCTGGGAATCTGAGAGCACCAGCACAGCCTGAGACACAGCAGCAGCTCAGCATCCTCTGCTGCCAGTGCATTCCCATTGAAGGCCCTGCCACACACCTCAGGCACCACGAGGTGACACACACCAGACACCAGCACTGATCACACATGAGTTGTGTGTGGATACACAGCAACAGAGCTCAGGAGTGTCATCATCTTCCATGGACACACCTACAGAACAATTCCAGAAACTTGTTCTYTTCATATAAAACCAACAGCTGAGGGACATCAATTTGTTCCCACAGATTTTCCCCACAAGCTTACCCAGGGATTACTCCTTTTTTGCTRTTCTCAGCAGGAGGTGTTGCAGAGTTTGGATTAAATACACAACTATCTTTTTTTATGGTTTTCAAGACAAAATATTCTTGCGCTACATCAGTATACTCTCTCAATCTATAACAGTAGATAAATGAAGCTTCAGAAATCTGCTTTTATATTAGATCTTTCTAGAATAATTGTAGTAAAAATTAAAAGTGACGAAGTAGGAGCCAAGATCAGTGTAAAAGACAGGGTGGGGAACCCTTGCAACATACCAGTGTGTCATACAGCCTCATACAAAAGAACAAAGTCTAATCATTTTGAACTTGAACATTTGGCTTTAGTCTCTAGTAACATCTGCAAAGAATTTTCAGATGATCTAAGCAAAGTCTTGTATCAGTATGTAAATTAAAGAGGCAGTAGTCTTTTATTGCACCCATTCAAAAATACAGCAGATTAACATGAGGCAACATGCCAGGGTAAAGGTCAAAAAGTTGTAAAATGAATTATTTTAGAATTAAACACAAGTGCAACCAGTTTTTAGTTACTCTTTCACAAGTTAAAGGGATAAACTGTACTMCATTCCTCCTGGGCAGCCCATAAGAACCCACAACACACTGGTAACCTCGAGTGGGCTGAATAGACTCCTTCAGGTTAATTGGCCTTTCTTCATCTAGCTCTTCACCCACACAAAGAACCCAACACCAGTGTCCTGCAGAACAAGGCACAGAGCAGTGTCTTGCACTGGAAGTTATCAATACAGTAAGGCTCTTAAAGTTTAAACACTGGCAAAACAAACATATACAAATGGCTAAAGCAGGTACAGCAATCAAGAATGGGGATGCCATGTGTATGTGCAACATAAGGCAGTTTCCTGCTCCTCAGGCCTTGAAATTTATGGCCAAAACCAGCTCAATGCTCAGGATGCCAAGCAAACTGCCACTTCCTCCAGCACGTGTCCCCTCAGCTATAGCACAGCCGCCAGCCTAAGCTTCCTTTCTTAAGATAAGCTACTTTCTACTTAAAAGAGAACAAGGGATTCAGAACACAATTTATAATCAACAGAACTACACTTTGAAACATCTCTGGTTTTGACAGCTCAGTAACCTACGGTGTGATCTGATTACCACACTAAGATCTGAATCCAGTGCTCTCCAGCCACTTAAACCTGTGCTCCTGTGAGTTCTGCCACTACCTCTGTACACTGCAGTGCTTCAGTGTGGACACTGCAACATCCTGAACACTGAAACTCTCTTTTGGGAGTTTTGAATTCAATTTACAGATTGTTCTGAACAACCTTTGAAATACATTATTTTAAACACCAAAAATACTCAATATAAAATTCAAGACTATAAGACAACGTAACAGTAGAAACTTAATACTACTGGACATGAGTGAAAGTATCAATTGTCCCAACCATGCAACTTTAAGAGATGAGACCCTGCAGAATGTTTTAGATCTTACAATCCAGATACTATAAAAGCTCCCAGAAATTAACTTAYGGTATACCTCTCATTCTGTTTTGAATGTCAGATAAGCTACATTTGGTGGTAACTCAGTTTCAYCTAAAATAATTTTAAAATAGATTAAAATTGTACTACTGATACAGACAGCCAAGTTTGTTTATTTTAAGGATTATTTATAGACCGCCTGTCTCTAAGAGGAATGTATTAATTTAGCTGCTTAGAGAAYGTATTCCTTTCAAGCCAACACGCAACTGGAGAGCAGCAAACTTTAAAACAGGCCAACAGACTTCAGCTGAGGCTGCAGTTTCACAGCTGAAACTGGGGTAGGCACTGCCAGGATCAATTGCCACAACCAAATCCTTTTCTCCTTTGAACTCACTCATCTGTGAGTTCCATAATTCAGCTTCCCACCATCTGTAACAACAACTGATGGTATAACCTGAGAACACAGGTACTCGCAGTCACAGCTCTCCTCCTGTGGGTAGCAGAGCACAGGCTCTGCTGACCCAGGCATTAAACTGAAGCCATCCTTAATAAAGACCCAGAKGTAGCCCACAAGCAGCTCCAGTGTGAATCCCACAGCAGGGTATCACCAGGCCAGCTGCAGCTCCATGGCAGTGCAGGAATTGCTCTGCACTTCACACCTCAGCTTGAGCCAGGGATGGAAGAGAAACCCCTGCAGTGACCTCCCAGGGACCCAAGCCCACGTTCACTCAACCTGTAATGCAGCTGGGGGAGATCTGTGCATCTTTYATCTACTTTGAAGCTCTTCTTTCCCTCAGATCTCTGGGATGTGCAGTGTACAGCTTTCCACAATATGAAAAAACCTCTGCCACGTGCTTTAATGGGTAAGAACACCTGACTTCCCCATCTAGAAGGTGGCTTATGAATACAAATATTTGATTCTTCTTTCAAAAGTCCAGTATTTAATACAAGATGACATGTGATTGGTCCTTATCAAAAACATAAATTAATAGGTAAGACCAAAAAATAAGCACAAAAAACTCCAAAGTGGAACTCCCAAGAACATAAAAAATTATCCCAAATCTCTTGCACATAAATCATCTATGTTTATAAATGCAGAAAACATAGAAAATACAGAAAAAATTATGTCTTTAACCAAGATAATTCTAACTGAATATTGCTGTCAGGAAAAAGAAAAAGAGTAATTACCTTGTCCAAAGTTGGCATCTTAAGCATCCAAAAGGTTAAAAAAAGGTTTATTAAAAAAATCCCATGCAACCAATACTGCCTTGCCACCATGATTTAAAGTTCATTGTTTATTTATTCGCATATCATGATTCAGTCATGACAATAAGAACAGGCCAAAAAGATTAGGTTTGGTTTTGTTCCCTAATTTTTGGTCCTGGTAAACCTATAYGTCTGTGCAGTGAGAAATGAAGATGCCACTGCTTTTTAAAAACACCTTGAAAGTTTCAGAGCTCTACACAAAACTGGTTATTCAAAGGGAAGAAATAAAGACTTTGAGGGGGCAGAACATTGTTCAAAACAGAAGAGGTGCTACATGAAAAGTGAGCACACCGAGTTATCTTGGGACTCACAAAGCAAAGCAAGAACTGGCAAGTACATGGCCACTTACAGATCAAATGCCCTCACACAGTACAAACAACTCACTTTGTACCTTCTGTTGCAGCAGTGCCTGCGACTGGCACCACATACAAACCCCACTGGCTGCAGGTTCAACAAGCTATGGAAAACACCAAGGGAAGGGCTGCTATGGACAGGTGATCACTGCTACAGCCCAACTGCCAAACACCTCCCTGAGAGRTTCAGAGATGCCACAAGAGCATCAGAGATAAAAACAAGTTAAATCAGATAATGCTAGAGCAGGTATAAACTACATGACCGCTGCAAAGACAGAAGTGATGAAATGTTTGGAAGTTTTACAGGAATGCACAAACACTCCACTCACTTTAGAGGGCACAGACCTGCTTATACCAGAAGAAAAAGTGCAGAGAACAAGGGTATTACCATGAACACGAACACAGATAAAAATGCAACAAAAACCCCCACATATCAACAATWTCAGTAAGACAGCTCTTGGCTGTCCAAAGGATCCAAGAAGACCAAAATGTCCCATCTAGCAAGATTTATCTTTGCTAAAATAAATAATCTAATCTAGGAACTTCAGTTAGAGTCTGAAATATAGTTTKGTTTTAGACTCAAGTGTGGAAAGTACCTAGTGAGGTAGTAAAATCAGGCCAAAAAGTCAAAGTAAAAAGTTTAAAGTTACTGAAGTTATTTTTATAGACAGCACTCTCAACAGCCCCAAACATCTTTCTGATCAGAGGCTTTTTTAAATCCATGTTTTAACATGGGGGTAAATAAGAAGGTGGGGGGTTTGGGTTATCTTTTGCTTGTTTGTTTGAGAAGTAAATGACATGAAAGTAGAAGGGCTGCTCTAACTTCTTACATGAATAACAAAATAGCCTTTTTTTGAAAGGTTTTTCCTACCTATATTAACTAGCAAAGCCACACAACTTATTAATGAAGGCCATACTATAAATTAATTCAATTTTTTCATCTGCTTTTCCTGCTTTGCATGTTCTAGGTACTCCTCTCTATATCCCTTCTGCTAAGCCAGAGTTCTCCCAGGCAGTGAGTACTCTGACCATATCTTCCTCCTTCCTTCCATGCCTGGGTTGACACAGACACCTGATTCCATCTTTAATCCCATCAGAAGTCACACCACCCAGACAAGATATTTTGATTCAGTAACGGAAAGCTATTTCGCTCTGCAGGTGAAAGAAAGRAGGATTTTGTTGGGAGGTGTGGGGGGAGTGGAAGCAGTGTATGTGTTCCCTGGCTGGCAGATGCTTCAGCTTTGCCCAATTTCTTATACTCAGCCTGTTTTTCCTAATTTCCAGATTTGGTGCCAGACTCCTACTAGTGACCAGTCTGCTTGCCATGCTCTTTGATGTTGTCATATAAAAGACAATGTCACTGACATTCAGCATCAGGGGTTTTTTTCTCGGTGCCCAACGCAGAAGAGTCTGCACAATGGCAGCAAACTTAACTTACCTTAAATTTGGTCAGCTGTTTGYTGYCTCTAGAAGAGAAGCCTTCTGAAAMATCCAGTACTTTACTTGCCTTTAACTACATACAATCTAAAGTGTCATACCTTACATTAACAGGAAAGTTTACTACAGACCACAAGATTAAACTGATAGTAGATGCAATTACTAATGGTCAAAAACCCTTTAAAAGGCACTGAATTACAACCCACTGCAACCTCTGTTGGGACAGAAGTTGCTGACCTAAGTTTTGTGGCGCAAGTCCAGTAACTAAAAGCTTCTGGATCAAGTTTTGGGTGCCACAGTAAAAGAAAGATACAAAGGAAGGACTATTAGAGAGGGGCCAAAGGAGGGCCATGAGGTTGGTGAAGGATYTGGAGGAGAAGCCTTACAGGGAACAGCTGAGGGCATTTGGTCTGWTMAGTCTGGARCTGGACTCARAGATCTTGRTGGGTCCCTTCCAACTCAGGATATCCTGAGTCTATGATTCTAACTCTGTACAAAAGCCTTACACAGTGCAACTTTGTTGATGGTACTACTATTCCTAGTTTATCCACATTAGGAAATTATCAGAGCTATTTTATATATCTAGTCAGCCTGATGACTTGGTATTTAAGCTACCATAACATCAAATTAAAGAAAAAAGGCAAAATAATCTCATTTGAATTAAAACCAGCTAACTTCTACCACAAAACATGAAATAAGACTTCATTATAAACACTGCATGCACTATTATTATTATTAATTTCAGTTAAATTCTGAAAAAAGACGTTCAAGATGTATTTCTGCCAAAAGGATGCCCTAATGCAGAAGGATTAGGAAATGCTTCCTACAAAGTAAATAMAAAAATCCCAAACAAAAGCTGTATGTCTTCAATACCTCTCTCAAAGCCTGCACCCATCAACCAATACATTTGTTACCACACTTATTCAATGTTAGTCTGTGCTCTTAACTTTGCATTCAAACCAAGTCACAAAAGCAGCTCTAAACTGCCCTCCTGTCACTCAAATAACCAGTAACACATAACCAAGACAGACCTCCATCTGCCAATTAGGAATAGGCATCAACAGTTAGACATCTGTCACACTGTTTCAGAGGTAAACACGCAACAAGAAAGCTGCAGCAGCACTTTTAATAAAAGCCAAACAATTTCAATTCTATTGTTGGCTTGTTGCAGAATACAGTAAGGTAATGCATCCTCATCAGCAGATGAAAATCAACGTTAAGATGTCCTTTGTTACCAACTAGGTGTTAGTATCAAATTTAAAGTCACAAGAAACTTTAATGATTTTAGCCTGCAATCCCTCCAGCTACAACTTCCGGTCCAACACCAGGATACCACCTTGCTGACCACCCACCACAGATACCACAGATCTTGAAAAYAGAACAGTTCTTCCAGTTTCATATTTACCTCCACAAAATTGTGCCTATTCCATGGAAACCCTGTCCTGAAGAGACACCCTAGTCSCAGATCCTACAAGCCTTGAACACACACTTCTGCTCTGCAGATATGTGTAACAGTGCCACTTGAGTGTGAGTGAACTAAGCCACCTGGAAGTCCAAATGACAATCTGTTTGTAGAAATGACCATTAATAAAGTACTCCTGACAATGCTCTCCTGATGCTTCCGTGCCGCTGCTCATCTATCATTGATGTGTTTTCTTCTACAGCTCCGACCATCTGGAGAAGCCCGAAAGGAATTGATTGAATGAGGATAGGGAATGCTGAGGCTTAATGGGAGGGCGGGGAAAAAGGCCAAACCCCAACAAAGCAACAGCCAATCCTTTGTCCATCATACAAATAAGTAACTGTGGAGAAGCAGGGTAGAAATATTYAGTGAGGCATGATTTGACTTGAATACACTAAAACAATTTCCATTACACATTACAGACATGGAAATTTCACTGCAAAAGGGAAGTTGATAATTTTGCTTSACAAAGGATTTTCATCGAAGTGTTCAAAGGTCAGCACACACGTGCTTGTCTGCCRGAGTAGTGTCCTATTTTGGAAGATGTAGGCTAAGGAAAAGTTACTTCTGTAAAATCAACAAATGGTTTCAACTCTCAGATACAGCACTATCTCGTGGGCAACTTCCTGCCAAATGCTGATATCATCCTGGATTAAAAAAATAAATACGGCAAATTTTGTTTCAGTCAGCAAGCCTTTGTACTAAGGCARAAATGCTATCAGCTACAAAGATTCRACTTTACTCTCATGGAAACCAGTTGATACAAAAAAGTTGAAAGGAATGCAAAAAATAAACCTWATTATTTCAAATGATAAACCAAATCCAGTTTTACCAGACAGCACTACTTGAACAGCAAGTTAAGATACTTAGAGACTGCTGAATTAATGCTTCTTATTCTTGTATATCGCACTGAAACTCGTAGCAAAATGCACATGAGATACTCCAAGATAAGTTTTGCTTTAGGAGCTGTTAAGTATGAAAATGAGCTGACTCAACTGCATTTTACTTTCCATGTAGAAGTGTGCAAAAGCAGAAGTTTCCACTCAGGAAACAAACTGAACAACAAAACCTTACATAACACCCGTTGTAAAAAAAGTTTTTGTCCCACGTTCACAATAAAAAGCTGATCCTCACTAAAGACCAKGGCAGTGTTGTGACTTGCCAGCACTTTCAGAAATTCTCCTAACAGAGCTACAGAGCTCTTTATAAAAAATTAAAAAGCTGCTGAAGGGCAAGGACCTGTTGTGTCTAAAGTTGCTTATGGCCAATCTGTGCTTTCACAGAYTGAAAATACATCACTTCCAATAACCCAAAGACCACTGGTTCACTTCTCATAATGGGTAGCAAACTGCTGAAGGTATTAGTTATGCCAGGTAGTCAAGACAAAGACATGAAGGCTCTTGCACCAAGAGTCACCTGAAAAAATAATAAAAGAAGTCTGATGAATTATAAATACCCATGCGCTGCACTTTTATCCCACTTCTTATGCAACTGTTGGCCACAGAACACCAGGCTGSAAGTCCCTGCTGTCTGAATACAACGTTGATTATGATTATGAGCATGACCAAASTCTTGAGGAGAAAAGTCCAAGGAGCATTTCCCAACCTCCGAGCAATCTAAATGGATGTTGTAGCCTTACAGGCACATTTTGCATTGACAGCAAAACAGAAGGGAATCTGCAAAGTATATTGTGCACAAAGACAAATTAACTACAATTCATTAATGACTTATTTCTGTATTATGAGCATTGAGAATAAAAAAAACAGTATTTCCGTATTTCCCTCCTACTTTATKTTTTTCATTTTAGAAAGTGCTTCCATTGCTTTGGTAACTCGAGTGTTGTGGTTTAACCCTGGTTAAAACTACTAAATAATAACAGAAGTGGGAAACTATAAGCAAGTTATTTGGTACTTAGATAGGATGTGGGGCCTCTCATCATGGCAACAAAAATTGTTTTAACTTCAGGACCTAAAATCTAAGAAAAAAGTTGTAACTGTCAAAAATATCCAACATTGTTAAAAAACCCTCTAAATGACTCACCTCACTCAGAAATAGCATGTAAGTACATAAGATTAAAYGATAAAATTTAATGTCAACACATCTCAAGCACACACCTTCTCAGACTTCTACGGTAAAACCAAGTCTGATCTTGTTAGCAGAGACAGACCAGAGGAGAACTGAGGGTACGTAAGATCACACATACTAATTAAAATCACTGTTCAATTGAACACACATCGTAAATACCATCATATTGCAGAACCCACTTCACAGAGAACATACAAACCAAACAGCCTGGCAGCTCATGCTCCAGGACAACTCAGTGTACTCAAGGAGAAATGGCAATCTGGGGACCTTAAAACTTGAACTGAAGGGGCAGCCTTTTTGGAAAAGTGCTGCATCCCTGCCCCTCCCTCCACATCAGGGTTAACTATGACTTATCAGTCCAGGGAAAAAAGCAGAATTGTTAAAAATGGAATTCCCGCAAACTCATCAAGATGGACCAGTTCTGACTGTAAAAATGAACTACTAATGAGAAGCCAGTGAAAGACAGAAAAACAAAGGGCATGAGAGCACATCTTCAAGAACAAATTAGAGCCACATGATTGACCTACAAGTAAAACACGCAATACATGAGGAAGACTGAAAAACCCCAAGTATTTTTATTCAAGCACACGTCAGCACTTTTATGAACAGTTTCACTATTTCCTGCATTGTCAACTTTCCTGTTTGGAGGTTCTTTGCTGAAAAATAAAAAGGGACTGGAATTATAAGAAGGAAAATGTAATTRCTGCTACCTATGGAATTAGAAGTATGCCTCAGTTATTAATAAGTTTCTGCAAACTGATTCATTTAAAAAAAAAGGCACTTGCAAAAGCAAATATAAAGGAAGGAAATGAGAGCAAATCCTATATTTACAGAATAAGGTAAGAAAAAACAACAGCATATTCACAGTCTTCAAGACTTCAAAGTGAATCAAAGAGGAAAAAAAAGAATCTATCAAGGGGATAAGCAGTTCAAGAAACGTCAATAAAATGGTTGGAAGACAGACACACCCATTTATGTTAGCTATCTCTTCAGAAGTATAAAGAAGTAGCACAGTACCAAAGTAAGCATTTTTCAAAAATGATAAAGCATTTATTAATGTTGATCAAGTCTTTTATTCTACCAAAGGTACAGAAAAATACCTGTTAAGGTAAAACGCTACTCAGGCCTTAATTGGCTGGTATTACAGATACAGAATTTTGAAATCCGTTGCAGAGAGAAATGTGCCAGAAAAACACRAAAATACCTGTTCTTAAAGCACTAGAAACGACACCACACCTAATTTAGACAATCACATGTGCCTAAGTAAAGACTGTTTCTTCCTTGTGCACCAAGTTCTGCCCAATAAAATGTCCAAAAAGGACGGGGCATTAGGGTAACATAAAACAACTCACACACTATTCCACCTCATATTTTCAATAGAGTCTACTCATTCTCTTAGTGTTATTTTTTAAAGCCAGCATTAGTTTTGCCCTCCTAAATACTAGTAACCTCCACTGCAGTTTACCTCTTCACCCCCAAAACAGTGTACTGCACTTTAAAGTGACCTCAGCTACAAGTAGCTGACTATAAATCTCAAGTCTTGCCACACTGTAATTTCAATTCAAGTCTCTCACTGAAGGCCTTGAAGATTTTCCTTGTGTTTATTTCATCAGAGTATYTTAAACCTAACAAATATCACAGAAATGTAAGTCACAACAACCTGTTTTGATATGTCACATCTCGTTGTCCTTAAAAAAGGTTACTGAAGCTTAGAAACCCCTTTTCGCAACCAAATTTAGAACAAAACTCAACTTCTGTCGAGGAGATTTCTCCGCCTGGTCACTAAGGGGCTTCTAACTCTAGTCGACTATGGAGCTCGAACGGTACCACTCCAAATCTCAAAAACATGAGTTTTATTTCATGAACACACACATGTCGAAGTGCTGAGGGAAGAAATRAGAGCAGAACCACCGGCACAGAGGGTTCAGTCACTGTCACTACGCAGCTCGGCACAGGCAGCTCGAGCAACCCCTGCCCTCCGCCACTTTGGGAAAATTTACACCGAAACACAAGGCACCCACAACGGGACAGCCCGAGAAGCCGCCGTTCTGCCAGAGGCCGGCAGTGCTCTGGGAAGGGACTGCGGGCTCCGCGACAGCACAACAACAACGGCGGCGGCGGCGCGGCCCGGCCCAACTGTTGCTGTGGCGGGGCCGCTGCAGGAGCGGCTCGAACCCTGCGGGCCCGCCAGGCCCGCGGCACCGTCCCCGCCGGACAATCGCTGCCGAGCGCGGCCGGGCCGGGCACCCGCTGCCCACGGCCCTTCTCCCGCATTGGCCCCGGCACGGCCCAAGCGCGGCCCCGGCCCCGGCCCCGGGCGGCCACACGGGCGGTGCCCGCGCCCTTCTCCCCCTCCTTCCCTCTCTCCCCGCTCGGCCCCGGGCAGGACCCCTCTCCCGCCGGGATGGCGGCGCCGGCCGCAGGCGCGGCCCCTCACCGATGGTGGAGATGAAGGTGGTGTTGAAGGCGTCCTCGCTGAAGCGGAAGAGCAGGCAGGTCTTGCCCACGCCCGAGTCCCCGATCAGCAGCAGCTTGAACAGATAGTCGTAGGTCTTCGCCATCTTCGCCTAGGCTCGGCTCGCCGCCGCAGCAGGAGGGGGCGAACGCGGGAGGGAAGGAGGGCGGGACTCCGGCGGGAGGGACTGGAAGGGAAGGGAGGAAGGGAGAGGAAGGGAAGGAGGGGCGGAGGCGGCCCCTGGGCGCGTCACGGCGCCGGAACCGCCGGGCCCGACGGGGGCTGTGGTCCGTGAGGGCGGCATGGCTCAGCTGAGGGACCGCGGGCGGGTCCCTGTCTCTGCGCTGGGGCCGCGGCACACCGGCATCAGTTCCCTCTGGAAACTGCAAGAGTTGTGGAGACAGTCATGAAGTTATGTGTTCAAGTGGCACGTTAAATAATAGCATAATGCTCCACGTCACGAATAATTGAGTGTGATGTGTGACCTCAAATGTTTACGTGTTGCCCCGGGCACGTCAACTCAGAAAGAAACTTGTGCATACAACACAAAAATTATTTATCACGCGGTCTCAAATGACACCGGTAATGGGGGTATTCTACAACAAGACACCTACTCTACAACAGTTGAAATATTTTCCCCCATCTTTTTTCCACTAATAATTATCTCTTGGTGTGAGGCAGCCTCATTATGTATTCATTATATGTGTTCCCCACAGGATGTCACAAGGCACTATAAAAATAAATAGCACTACTGAAACACTTCAAAACGACAACAAAGAGTTACTGCTTTAATTTAATTTAAAAATTGTAGCCTCCCGACAAGCCATAAATAGAACTCTCTAACACTATAAATCACTAGAACATTTCTGAGTTCCCTCTTAGCAAAACCAGGGAAAAGATAGATTTTCCTCAAATCATTCATTAAAGTTTCTATTAGTTATAACTCACTCTATGACTGTAAAAGGTCCTTTCTCAATTTGGGTTGTTTTTTTGTATGTSTGTTAACTTGGCACATACAGACACTGACTTCTATAGAGAATCAAACAAAATCAGTTTTGAATACTAAAGCTCTCACATACATAGTTAACTTCCTACAAGCACACAAAAAAATCACCTCACGACATTAAACAACAATTTGATGGGGTGAAATAGGACTAAACTAGTCTAATGCCTGAGTACTGCTGTATTTGTGCACTAAGGAGTCGCTCCAAGCGAATACCTTCAGTCATTATAATCCTTGAAAAAGTAAAATGTATTCTGCTTCTAGTTATTAATTATCAAATTTTTTCCCATTATGGGTCTCAGTTTGGTGGTATTTCTGGCCAATATATTTGTGGTAGCAAATATTGAAGAATCCATTGAAAAATGTGATGTAAATCTCTGTACAAGGTGAGTTCAATAAGAGCTTGTCATGAATGCTAATCTAACTTCCAGCTAATTGGATCAAAATCTAATTTTATATTTTTACATTTATATGCTCCATTGTCATTCAAGTGAAAAAATTCTTCATATTTATAATAATTGTTTGATTAAGACCTCTGAATGACCAGGATATCATCTGATAGAGGAAAGTGAAAGCTGCAAAACAAGGATGGGGGGCAATGCCAATTTTTATGTTTTTTTTAAACACACTTGAAGATCTCTGCCTAGTTCAGACCAGAATCTGGAAGCATGGCTGCTTGGTTCATTTTTGTACTGTATAATTAGCAGTCGGGCTGTTTAAATGTAAAGATGAGTTGTTACACTACTTATTACAAGAATTGAGTTTATAAATTATAATGGCAACCTGGCACTGAAGCAGTCAGACCAAATTGGTTAATTATTTCACTCTAACATGAATAATTGGATTACAGGAAACTGCAAATGAAAAACTAATCTCTGAAACATTTCCCTGTAGCTGTACTTTCAGAGACATGAGTGCTGTGTACTGTAATTATKGCCATGCTGAAGATTACTACACAAACACATTTCAGCATTGAAGAGAGAAATTTTGGGGTTAATATTCACTCTTGAGTTTTATGGAACACATAGGCTTTCATACGTCTCTGGAGCAATATGTTTGCRATCGCCATCTGTTACTCAAGAGTATTTTTATAGAAAAATAATGCAAATTACTTCCCTCTTCAATTATACTGGTGCTTTGCAATAGTGCGTTCTGCTCTGATTTGGAAAAGTGCCAGTTTGCCACATTCAGGGGACAGATGTTTACTTAACCATGAACTTTAAAAACAAGATATAAAAATTAAGTTACAATTTTTGATTTTCTAGAATAAGCAAAAACTGTAATTGTTCAATTGTGTACCTTGTAATATGCTAGTAAAACTTTGAGGACTACTATCAAAGCTGTCAAGGTTCAGTAACCACACCTCTACGATACCTGTACCATGACAACACCTTGGAACCCAGGCTTTGTTATTGCACCAAATTGGAGAGGTTAACATTTGGTGTATATTGCATTATAGTCAAGTATATCAACAATTTTTTTCTTTTCTGGCGTGGGAGAACCACTGAGGGGAATACTGWACATGTAGGAAATAAAGCAGATTTGAAACTATGGTTTACCTTTTGTCACTATGTAAAAGCAGATGGCACCGTAACAGTTTGATTCTGTTTTGTACATTTCAAAATAGCAGAATTTTAAAACCCTTCACARTCCCTAAGTTACTACCCTACCATCTTGCCTGAAAAGAATCATAGAATCATTTAGGTYTGAAAAGAGCTCTGATATCATCAAGTCCAACCTTTGACTAGACATCACCTTGTCAACTAAGCCAGAGCACAAAGTGCCATGTCCAGTCCTTTCRCAAATACTTGCAGGGATAGTGACTCCATCACATCCCTGGGCATCCTGTTCCRATGTCTAATCACCCTTTCAGTGAAGAAATTCTTCCCAATGTCCAAGCCAAACCTTCTCTGGAGCAGCTTGAGGCCATATCTTCTTGTCCTATCACTTGTTCCCTGGGAGAAGAGCCTGACCCCCACCTGGCTACATCCTCCTTCCAATAGTTGTAGAGAGGGATAAGTTCACCCCTGAGCCTCCTTTTCTCCAGGCTAAACACCCCCAGCTCAGACCTGTGCTCCAGACCCTCCCCAGCTTTGTTGTCCCTCTTTGGTCTCCCTGCAGCACTTCAATGTCTATCCCGAACTGAGGAGCCCACAGCTGGACACCCCCAGCACAGGGGAATGGTCACTGCCCTGCTCCTGCTGCCACACCACTGCTGGTGCCATGGCCAGGTGCCAGGTGCCACTGGCCTTCTTGCCCACCTGGGCACACCTGGGCTCACACCAAGCCACTGTCAACCAGCACTGCCAGGTTCTTTCTGCTGGGCAGCTTTCCAGCCCCTCTGCCCCAGCCTGTAGTGCTGCAGGGGGTTGTTGTGAGCCAAGGCTGGACCCAGCACTTGGCCTTGCTGAGCCTCCCACAAGCAGCCTTGGCCCATGAATCCAACCTTTCCAGATCCCTCTGTGGAGCCTTTGTGTGCTCCAGCAGATCAACACTGCCATCCAACTCAGTGTTAYCCATGAGCTTCCCAAGGGTGCCTTAAATCCTGTCAGCCCTCAGTGCTGTCATCCAGACCATCAGGAAACACCTCAAACAGGACTGGGTCCAACAGTGATCCCTGGGTACACACTAGTGACAGGTCCCAGCTGCATGTGGCACCATTCAGCACCACGCTCTGGGCCCAGACATGCAGACAGTTTTTAACCCAGCACAGAGTGCACTTGTCCAAGCCAAGGGCTGCAGCTTCTCCAGGAGAATGCAGTAGGAGACGGGGCCAAAGGCTTTATGAAGTCCAGACAGACTGCACAGCCTTTCCCTCACCCACCAGCAGGTCATTGGGTCCTCTCTGGATGAGTTCAAGCTCATCCAATCCATAGGTGAGTCCTTACCAAGGTATGACAGAATTCCATTAATCATTGGGGTCTATATAAAGTACATCTGTTAAAGCCTTCAGTTTGAGAAAGGAACTAATAGGAATGGCAAAATGTAACTACTACCTCTATTCATATGCAATATGTTCAAAAATCTTTGCATACATATTAGAAAAGCCAGAAAACATTTGTTTACCAATACCTACATCTTAAAGAAAAACCAGATTATATTGCTACTGCATTCCCACTCTCATTTTTAGTTTCACAAATTATAGATATCATTACTTCTAGCTTTCAAAAATCCTTTTCCYCTGCTCAGTTCAAAGGTGATTGGCTAAGTGAAAAGACAACTGTGTAAAAATCTGTCTTTAATGAAGCTCTTCTGCTCAATGCATACAAAATCATAGAAAATTCTGCATCTTAATTGCTTAAGCACAAGGTTTGAAAAAACAATAGTTTAAAACATGTTGGTMGAACTAAGATCCTGTTATGTTGGCACTAACTGGAATCAACAGGTCCAAGTCCTACAAACCACCTTATGAGGAAGTCTTGCCCTGAATGCCACCTAACCACAAGTCATTAACATGAGCTTTGCTCCTTAGCTTTTGAACTCTGTTAGCCAATATAATAGCATTTTTGATGCATATCTCTAACAACTCTGGCTTTGGCAGTGCCTCTGCAATTCGTTACTGTTGATGACCATCATGTGACACTCCTTTAAAAAAATCACTTAAATACAGTTTTCCATCTTTCACTGAAAGTAGATACTTCTGGGCTCATTCTATACTTTTTCTTACTGCATTTGATATGTTGATATGYCCTGCTTTTAACTCCTAGTTTTAAGATCAATGCATCGATTTAATGTACAAAGAATAGTGTTCTCCTTTACTATAGTGATCTAAATGTATGAATTTTCCACATGTATACACTGCTGAATTTTATACTGAAGAGGTTGAACCAAGTCATTATTGGGAAAAGAAATTACATAAAGTATGTACAGTTCAACTCCAGAAAGAAAAAGCACTGTAAGATTACATGTAAAATCCATTAATTTCAATGTTTGCTATTACAGCAGTGCTAAAAGTGGACTTCCTTCAGTTTCCAGTGCTAATCTAAACTATCTGAGCATAAGCACATTTAAACCAAATTATTACATGCCATGGTTTACACCATTAGCTTACAATCAATTAAAACTGTAATTCTTAATTCTGCAGTATAGGCAAAACCACAGACAGACTGCATTCTGGATCAAACATACCACCTGAGGTGAACCTACTTATTCTGAGTGCAGTTTAAGGTGATTAGCAACAAGAAATCTAAATGGCCTTAATGATAGTATTACAGAGACACCCATCCCCATTTCAGTATTCTAGAGAAGCACTGTAAGCATTTGTAAGGTGAATTTGGGTTTTTTTATCAGTCACTACACACTTTGCCAGTGACCACAGGCAGTTTGTACGAGGTTCTGTGGCAAAAACCTCCCAAAAGCCATTTTCTCACAAGATCAGATAGCAAATCCTACGGAGCCACCCAAATTCAGCTGCAGAAGGAGCAGAACAGAGAAGTACCAGGGTTAGCTGGTGCTCCTCACAGTGAGGGCTTGCAGGCTGTCCCAGCCCAGCAGGAACCCACCACAAGGCATATCCTCCCAGACACAGATTCAGCTTTCAAACACAAGAGACTGACACTCTCAACACAGGAAAAAAACCAACCGTCATTATGTTGGTTTAAAAAATTTCCAGATCAGCTTTTGGAATTTTTCTGTTGTCATTCTAGCAGACAGATAATG
>NW_026623328.1:378280-395610 GCF_030028575.1 Malurus melanocephalus | reverse complement strand
CTGTTCTCTTAGACCTGAATCTGTTCTCTTAGACCTGAATCTATCTGTGTCTCAGTAGGCSAAGCCACTGTTGTTCAGACATCATTGCTCTCGTTGCTAACTGACAGCTTTAACTGAGTGCTGCATTTCCGTTTTCTAAAGAGTACACKTCAAAAAAAGCTTCAATTGTAAGATTAAAGGTACTGTGTTAGAATCGACTCATACAGCAGGTCACTGAACTTACAAGCAGYTACAAAAAGGAAATGAATCTCCAAGCACAACCAAAATAGAGAACCAAACAGAGGAATGTGTCCAAAACACATCCTGTTTTCAGATCATCCTGTGCGCCCCTCCTTCCACTGAAGCCAATTTTTAATGTGACTCTAAAGTCTTCCTCAGGCACCAGAGGGTCTTTGAAGGAAAGACATCTAAGGGAAAGCGAGGAGGAAAAGGTGAAGAAGGGAGGCACTTCAGAAGTTCTCTTTTATTGTAGATGGTGCCTTTATACATTCTGAATGCATTTTATTAAACGAAGAAAAACAGAGTTATCCTTCAGATACTGAATTAAAAGCCATAAGAGATTATCTTCTTTCCATTCTGCTTGCAGAYGAAGAACATGCATTTGTAAAGGAATGGAAAGTAGTAGAAACATCTAAGACTCAAGAACTGACTCAGTCAATGCTGGTTACTGGTTTATGTTCCTAGCTTCATAGGACAGCCTGCAGGGGAAAGTATGAGTCAGAGCCCTTCCTATTAAATTCCCCATGACACGACAAGAAATACTTCCAAAATACCTCAATCTGTGTGTCATCACCACAGCAGCGCGTAAGAAAAAAATGCTAACACAGCATTACAGTGTTACAAGGCTGTGACAGCGACAAGAGGAAAACCAATATAATGGCTTGKAGCACTACAACACATGGGGCTATTCCAGCAGAATAATGTAAAGGTTTGGGGTGGAAAGTATTTTCCAACTTGTGTACAGTGTCAGCTTGGAGAGACCAAGCCCAGCTTTGAGAATATTGTTGTCAGAAAGATATGCCTCCATAAAAATCACATCCTCATTTCTGTTCCCAGCAAACTTTTAAAATACTTTTTGCTAAATGCATCAGTCTCTCAGAAAGGCAGCATCCTGTCACGTTCCCGTAGGACGCTTGGGAAGAGTTTATGCCGAGTGATTTTCGTAAGGTCTACTGTGCCACCAGGCGGATTTCTATTGAACTACACTTCTAAATGTTCAGGATGAATGTAAGTGGTTTTACAGATTACATTTGTGATTACTGACTTATAGAAAAAACAGTGTCTTAATGAAAAAACAATAGTGATTTTTTTTTTTTTAAATTTCCACTATCTGCAATATTTTTATGTCTCATAAGTTCTTTAAATCGATTTAAGCATGTGAATGGTAACTAATAGAAATTCTTCCACCTTTTCCTTTTTGACTGGGGTGGGAAACTGCAAAAGAGATACACAGGTACAACTTCATGCAATGTGTCATTTAGTATGAAAAACATGTATGTGTTCAGTTCTGGGCTCCTCAGAACAAGAAAGACAGGAAGAGAGTGCTGCARTGGCCCACAAACATGAGGAGGGGTTTGGAGCATCTCTCTTATGAGCAGAGACAGCGGGAGCTGGGTCAGTTAAGATGAGAAGAGACTGAGACGGGATCTAATTAATGCATATAAACATCTTCAAGGCGAGTGCCAAGAGGATTGCGCCGGATTCTTTTTAGTGGTGCCCAGCAATGGGTCAAGGAGCAATGGCGATGAACTAACAAGTTTCACCTCAACATGAGGAAGAACTTCTTCACGTGTAGGGTGCCAGAGGACTGGAACAGCTGCCCAAGGAGGGAGTGGAGTTTCCCACTCTGGAGACATTCCGAACTCATCTGGACGCGTTCCTTGCCACCTGCTCCAGGTGATCCTGCCTCGGTAGGAAGGTTGGCCTGGATCATTTCCAGAGGTGCCTTCCAGCCCTGACAATTCTGCCACTCTGTGCCACGGGAGCGATAATTTAGTGGGCATCTAGTGTGAAGTAGATGCACTTGTAAAAGGCGTTTCTAACCCGAAACGGCACAGTCACGCACGGCGTTCCGGAGCCCCATGTGCCTGTGTTTTGCAGCGGGCGCGGTCCCGCCCCTGACACGCAGCACAGGCGCGGCTCCGCTCCGGCTCCGGCTCCGGCTCCGGCTCCGGCTCGGGCTCGGCGCGGAAGGGGCGGCCCGGCGGCGGACATGCCTGTGAGTCGCTCACGGTCCCTTCCCCGTGCCCGCTGCCGCCTGTCCCCGGGGTGCCAAGGGGCTCTTGGGGGGCGGGGGGGAACGGAGCGGAGCGGGCCCGGCCCCGCTCTCCGGCCGCTCGGGGTGCCCGCTGTCCCGCTGTCCCCGCTGTCCCACGGCAGCCCTGGCGGGCCCCGATCCCCCCGTCCCCCCAGCCCCGCTGGGCCGCGCTCGGGGGCAGCCCCAGGGCCCGGCCCGGTGCCCATGTGGCCGCATAACGCGCAGTGCGCTTTTCTTCTTGCCCCACCCAGCTGGCCAAAGACCTAGTGCATCCCTCCTTAGAGGATGAGAAGAGAAAGCACAAAAAGAAACGTCTGGTGCAGAGCCCAAACTCCTACTTTATGGATGTGAAATGTCCAGGTAAATATTTTAAATGTTCATACCTTACAGAAGGAACAAAACTAATTTTGTATGTTGTTCATCATTATAAAATGGCTGACTATTATTTCTTTTTTTTATCTGAGTTTGGTTTATCTGTTCTGTAAAGAAAAAGGTTTGTATCTTCCTTTGGGTTTTTTAACAGTAAAAGTGTTGTCAATCTTTTGAAAAAGTTAATGTAAACAATCAGCCTTTTCTTTTCTGGAGGTCTGGCATGAGGATTTGTTGGTTGTTTTTCTTCCCTTATAAAACCCTTTCAAKTTGGGAAAAACCCAACCCTCCAGATCTGCATGTGTAAAAAATGAGATTAAATGCTTTAAAGCATCCATAGTAAAAGTTTCAAACGGAAGACAACATTGTTTTCCTCTTTGGTAAGTTAGTTCTGGAAGAGTAACTGGAAAAACTTTTGACAAGGATATTTGCAGGWTACTGCACATATACATRGAAAGTAAAACATACTCAACTGCCATTTTTGCATGTTTTTGTTAAGAACTAAGYTGCCATCTCTCTTATATGGAGTGGTTATWTTTAAGATGTTGCCTATGTCCACTTTTCACAGATCTTCATTACTTCGGTTCAGAGGCATCTGTATAATCAACTTTTCTTGTGTAAACTAAACCATGGGATTTTCTAGCCCCATTACAGGAAGGTGCTCTGCCAGTGAACAGCTTCTTTGTTCAGCACAGCTACATCCAYATTGTCCAGTGTGGTAATGTAACAGGAACGGAGCAGCATAGGGAGATTACAGCAGTAAGAAAACACATAGACCTACTTACATTAATGATCTTCCTGACTAGAACTGGGGAATTGTTGTTGATGTACTCAGTTTTTCTTACTCTCTTATTCTTTCTTAGTAGCCCGGATTTCTAAGGAGCTCTGAGATGTAGTCCAACTAAAAGTGAAGTAAATTCATTTAAGTAGCTTGAAAGTAAATTGTGGTTACTTTTAAACAAATACAGGGTTGAAGGTTAAGCCATTTTTTAACCTTTTTTTTAACACTTTCTTCATACCAGTGTACACAAATGCATACACTGTGATACAGTTAATGTCAGCATAGGCACATAGGTCATTGCTTATGTTCATTATTGTTGGGTTAATTGTTTTTTGTGTTCGAGGGACATATGGAGCAAGGTGGGAGAGCTTCAGTAGTGACAGAGCCCTATGCACAAGGCATTGAAAATAGCAGATGGCTTTATGTGTCCCTGGGTCAGTGGCATTGGAAGTTCCTGCCTAGTTACTGAAATGGGTTGGGTTCATTTCCCTGCCAAACCCACAATTGTTAAAAACTCATCARCATGGAAGTTGACATTCAGCAGGGGGAAAACAACATTTGGTGTGATTAAATTTTAGSTGTTAGCAGTTTTTCACAAAGATTTGTACAATTATTCTTTGTGATTGAAACAAAGCAGAGATCTGTTATTCTGTCTAACAGTACTTCTCCCTACCAAGCAGTYCTCTTGTCAGAGGATCTTCCTCACAACACATATTCTATATTTGCATTTTCAGCACATGTGGACCAGAAAGCTATCTCTGCTCATTTTACCTATTTGTTTTTTATATCCACACCCAGATTCAATACTTTGCAAGTTTTCTCCCTCCAAAAATACCTCTTGGCTAATTAAAAATACTTTTCAGGGGAAAAAAAATGGAAAAGGACTGAAAATCCCTTTTTTAAATGTATGAGTGATTTCACTCTTAAGTCATAGAATTCATAAGTTGTAGACAAAAGCATTGCTTAGGGAATTAATGAAGTTATTCAGTGCAAGTCTTTCCATTTAAGTATTACGTTAGCTTTATAGAATGCAACCAAGCATGGGCCTTACATGTACCAATGATTAAACAGAAAGCAAACACAGATTGGAACAGCAGTGTTTATATTCCCAGCTGCCAGACTTTGTCAACAGCAGTGTTCTAGTGTTACAAGTTAAATATTTCTCCAGCTACATGGGTTCTGTTCAGCAGAAAAGGCTTATCTAGAACTGCTCAACTTCTTTGCAGGAGACACTAGACAAATTAGGGCTTGTCAGCCAACAGGCTGTGTTGATTTTCATRTGGTGAAAACAGTTGCAGTTRCCTAACTTCAGTTACCTAAGCTTTCCTATGCATGGAAATAAAGGCAAGCACTTCAGGACACAACGGTGGTTTGCTTCCATTTGACTTGGTGTGCTGTGTAATGAAATACAGATGCATTTTTGGACAGTTATATTTAGAGTATCTGATTCAATGAACACATTAAAAAATGATGCTAGAAGTACCCAGTTGAAAGTTTCCTAATGCTGTTTTTCAGGATGCTACAAGATCACCACTGTTTTCAGCCATGCTCAGACAGTCGTTCTGTGTGTAGGGTGCTCCACTGTTCTGTGTCAGCCAACTGGAGGCAAAGCCAGGCTCACAGAAGGTAAGGGCACTGTTACACAATCTAAGAACGATGCTTATATAAATGCATTTCATAGCCTGCAAATATTTTAGCTTTGATTCTGGAAACTGATACTGGAACACTTATTTTGCAAATTGCTTAGAGTTGGCTGGTAAAAACATGGTTAACGTRCCCAGAATTGTGAATTTTTCTTCAGATTCTCATTTTTAAATGGCTGTACAGATATGCCAGGCAGCTAAACACCTACATTGTCAGCAAAGACACTTCATTTTAGATGACTTGTCATTTCCTTTAGCTTATGTAATAAATACTGCTGTTCAACTAACTGAGCTATGTTTAGAGTGTTAAAAAAGCACCGTCAAAGCAGTAGGGTACTTCTGCCAGGCTAGAGTAATTCTGTGCCACTGCTAATCTATAATGGCTTGCCTGTTTGTTTTTAAAAAGTCCTTCTGTAAAGCAGTTCCCTGGCTTTTGTTACTTAATAAAGTCTGTTTTGTATAAATTACAAGGGAACAAATAACCACTGATAATTATAAACAGACAACTGGTATTATAAACAGGTAACTGGTATAACACCAGTATCTTGAATGCAGCCCAATGTCCAGGGTATGTGAAAAGCACTGGAAACACTTTAGGACTTAAAATTTTAAACAGATCCAGATTTTATAAATTTCTTGTTTRAAGGGCAAAAGGTAAACACATATACAAATTACATATAGCAGTGCTTCTACCATGTGCAGGGGTAGTAAATGTGAGTACAGAATACCTGCAGTRAGGCTGTTGTGCAGTTGAAATGTAACAACTCACCTAGCAGCTGTTTCARTTTGGGGTTTAGAACCCCAAAAGGGATGGAACTGTAGACTGAAATTGTAAAAGGCATCTGGAAGAAATAGTACACCTGAGTCTTATTCTAAGATTAATTGCATGACAGCCATCTTGTTCAGGTYGAGCTAGAGGAGAATTACAATGCTAAATCTTCACCTCTTGTGGTATATAAAATTTAAATTTAATCYATGAATTTTCCTACTTACATTGTATGGACAATTTTTCAAGGCAGTCTTAACAATTTAAGGACTATTCATATCTCYAGTCATGTAATTTCTTTGCAGGCTGTTCATTTAGAAGAAAGCAACACTGAACCCTTCAGCATGTGATTTTTGGATCTGTGTTCCGGAAAGCCTTACCAGTTTAAAAATGCCTGTTACTACAACAATGTAATKATGATTGATTTTGTACAAATTACATGCTACTGCTGATTAATCTGCTGGAATCTCTTTTTCAATAAATGATTTGAAGTGCAAGTTTTTCCTGTAAGTTAGCAGACAACTGAGCTCTATTTTTATAATTTTGTGTTTAAACAGTAAAAATCGTGGACTTTCAGCATCCTTCCCCTTGTTGATCATAAACTACAGCAGTGTTATGCATGTAGTGACAGAAACTGCTTTAAGAATGCATTTTGTGTRTTTTATTACTGCAGCTACCCTAACTGCAAGGGTTGCAAAAAGCTAGGTAAGATTTAAAATGGCTCATTTGCTTTCAGTGTTGCTGTAGTCCCTTCCCCATCTTGGGCAACATGGTGATAAATAAAAATGTGAAGTTACTCATTGTGTTCAGCTGTTTTTCTGGAATGCATGGATTTTTCCTCCCTCTAMTTTGGTCTCAAGACTGCACTTGGTATTCTAAACTGAGATTTCTATACAAAGGAAAAAAARAAGTCCTTTGCAAAGYACTGAAAACATTCAGTATAGAGAAGGCAATTGGCATATAAGTAATTGTAAGTCACTGAGGTTACACTAAGAGGTGTGAATGGTATTTAGTCATTAAAAATCTAGTACAGCAAACCCATGCATATTGTCAGTATTAAATACTGGCATTAAATAATTGCCTTCTTGGAATAAGGMAATGGGTTTAATTAATTTTTGGAASCTATGTCTTTGTAAATGGCTGRTAAAATGGATTTTGTTTTTAACCATGAGAAAACATTCAAACAAAATCTTACTTGTATCTTATTTTACTAAATAACATCTCAAGTTCTATATCTACATAGCTTTCGAAATATCAGGTGTCTTGGTGAGCTAATTATTGTTGGGGTTTTCTAATTACCTATTCTTTTTATGATTTTGAAAACTCATATATGTCTAGTTAAAATAAAGCAAGAACGGAATACTACAATKTGTGGCACTTGCAAGGTAAGTTTATTTCAGTTATTTCAAACAGCAGACATGTAATTACCAGMTGCAGAAGGAGGTGTTTGATACAGAAACAGGTGTACCAATGGAACACACATGCCTTCTAAGAAAAGTAGGGGTTTATGTCAGTGCCATTCACAGCAAAGGTTCACTCACGAGTAACTTTATCATGAAAGCTGCTCTTAATTGAGCAGACACATTCCCACATGTAATGCTAGTCCATCAAATAACTGTTTTCAGAACTATGATCAAAGCAGCAATATTGTGACCTGAATACATATGCTAAGGCCMGGCTGACAGTCTCTGCTATGGTGTTAAATTAATCATGAGTTCTTATSTTTTAGGGTAGAGAAGGCAGAGATGTGAGAGACTAGGAATCAGTGACCCATTTTGTTCCAGGAAGAAGAAATGTAGACATCAGAGCATCTCCAGTACTGCCCATGTGACAGCAGAGGCTTTTTAAAGGCCTTAAGTAATAGGAGATGAAGTATAAAGAACATGGTATACATATAAAATACTGGTGGCTAAACATAWTCTATATAAGGAGTGAGACACTGTCATTAATATCTATGTATTAGCAATGCCTTAGTTTTTACCCTCACTCATTTTCGCACATAGTTCAGGTTTTTACATTTATTAGTGATTGGTTGTATCACTAATGGCAGACAAGCATAACAGTAAACCTATACCTTTGACATTCTCAATCTTTGTCTAAATCCACACACAACAGTCAATGAGTGAAACTTTTTTCTCTCAAGTACACAAAATAGTTTTCAAAAACAAATACCATTTGCTAAACAGGTGTATCATACAAGACAAATATGCTAAAAAYTTGTCTAAAGTAGGTGTTGCTTTTCAGCTTTTCTTTATTTAAAACATGGTATTCGGTCTATTTCTATTCATGTGTTCAACACAAAAACAACTCCAAAGTTCTTATTCGCATTCCCTGCCTAAAAATAGCACTGRCTTCTGCTGTTTCCCCAGTTAGCAGGTGCTCAAGACTGGGGGAAGAACCCCAGTACTGCTGTATTGGAACTGTCAGACAATACCAAAGACTTCAGGGAAAGAGGAGATAACTTACTGCCTGACCAATGAAAATTCATTCAGAAAGGTTCTCACTGTTGTCTTTACTAATTGACTTTACTCTTGAGTTAAAGACAATACATTATTAATGMATAAAAAAGTGAAGTTTTGGTGAGTGGGCCAGAAACCCCAAGCAAACAATTTGTAAGGCACAATAATGATTATAATYATGAAGAGTATACTAAACTAGTCGTACTAGCTTCAGTTAAAATGTAGGTGAAACACTGACCCCTCAAAATAGTAAATTTCCCAGTTTCTTGGTCTTGGGTAATAAATATTACCATAGGCATAGTGGGCAGGTAACAACTATGAAGGTAACACTAGAAGCATTAGTTTGGGGAAGAGGCAGGTAGGGCTATCTTCTGCAGGTTGCTATCCAAGACACCTTGCTCCTTAAGTTCAGAAAAGCAGAGCTGCTAAACAGTGCAGGAGAGGAAGTACTGAAACCTTTCCTGAAAGGTATTTTTGTCTCAGCCTGGAAATGCTGTGTGATGTAACTGCAGGGGAAGTGAGGTGGGGGTAAATCAAGAGAACAGAGATCTTCCATGCCATTGTAGAATAAATATAATATGGATACTTCAGATGCTACTTTATTCCCATTGCAAAACTGAAGACTAGAAAAATCTCACACCTCTAGTCCCATATCCAGCTCTGGGCCCCTCACTTCAAGAAAGACACTGAGGTGTGGCAGCATGTCCAGAGAAAGGCAGTGGAGCTTGGGAAGAGGCTGGAGCACAAGGCTGATGAGAAGCTGAGCGAGCTGGGGGTGTTTAGTTGGAGAAAAGCAGATTCAGGAGGGACTTTCTGCCTCTGTACAACTCCCTGACACAAGACTGGAGCCAGGTGGGGAAGCAGGGATCAAGTGAAAGGACAAGAGGGCATGGCCTCAAGCTGCAGYAGGTGAGGTTCAGGTTGGACAAGAGAAGAATTTCTTCACAGAAAGGGTGGTCAGGCATTGGGAGGAGCTGTCCAGGGACGTGATGAATTGCCCTGCATGCAGCACTTAGAGCTGTGCTCCAGTTACCATGGAGGTGTTTGGTTGGTGAGACTTCTACTCCTGGCTTCAAGAATGGGCTTGAAGTTGTAYTGAGTTATTTAAATTCCTAACTGCTGTATGTAAATGAATACATACATTACAGGATACAGTGCCATTTCTGGCTACCAAGTTAGCATGTGTGTTACTCAAAAGCAATGGGACAACTTGACAGCTCACCACATTGTGCCATTTGGATGGATTTGACTGTAGAAATAATACCTTTATTGCACAGTAAAGTGGTTTGACACRTTCTGTGTCCAGTAAAAATGGATGAGAGAACATCTAAATAACAAAAAGATTTTTACTTACATTGTTCTAGCCTCATTCTTTTCTAATTCTTAATCCACAGCTCTGACAAAAGCCWGCTTCTGGTATACATCTGCTTTCYGGAGGTAGCTTTGCGGTTTGGGTTTTGTTGTTTTATTTTTAGCAAATAAGGAAAGTGCTGTGTGAAAACAAAAATAAATGGTGACACAATTTTTCTTTAAAAAGTTATACCGAACAGTTTTGGCAGACTGGAACTGTGAGAGTAACAAACAACGTATTTGTGTGCTCAAATCAGGATGTGAAATTTTTCAAAACTAACATTCAAGATAGATAATTTGTACTTCATAGCAAATAAGGAAAGTGCTGTGTGAAAACAAAAATAAATGGTGACACAATTTTTCTTTAAAAAGTTATACCGAACAGTTTTGGCAGACTGGAACTGTGAGAGTAACAAACAACGTATTTGTGTGCTCAAATCAGGATGTGAAATTTTCAAAACTAACATTCAAGGTAGATAATTTGTACTTCATAGTGCAAAAAAAAAAAAAAAGCTTTTTTTAAAATCATGGTCAAGTGTTTCACTAGTTGATAAAAATAACCTGCTAATATAAGGACAATTTATACAGGTACTACAGAAAATCAACTTTGACTGTTACATTCTCATTTTCTGTAAGCTAGGAATTTCCCTGAGAGATGAATTCCAGTTACAAGTTTAGCACCAGTAGCAGAGGTTAATTAAGTTAATTTTTAATGCTTTTTCTTCCCATATTCTTAGTGATCTYGCAGTCAAATTACACCCTTCTCCCTTTGTTTTTCAGTACAATGAGCTCAATCACACMCATCTCTTTTAACTTACATATTGTGCCCGTTTTTCTTTATCGAATTCCCTTGCAATCTTTAAGGCAGTGCTGTTGAGTGAAACTGATTGCATATTACAGATAATAGTGACAATTACTCCTCTCGGGGGTGCCACTGGCCAAGTAGCAAGAGCCTCAGGGTCCAGCTCTTCAGGCAGGATGAGGAGGACACTGCTTGCCCCCACGGCCCCCCCGGTGTGAGATGCGTAGTGTCTCTGCTGTCGGCAGCAGCCGTACTGTTGGTTTTTCTCCACCACCGCCCAAGCCATGGCGTATTTACCGTCCCTGTCCCAYGACACTTCTGTTTTTGGCACCGGGGTCCACATCATTGCAACTGTGCCTGGCTTCAGGTACCCAGGAAGAAGTTTGCCATTCCTGTTTTTAAACTGTCCGGCTTGGTAACTGTACAACAATGCGTTTCCAAACTTCAGGAGGTCACCTACTGATGACAGAAAGCCACCACCAGCCCACTTGTAAGAGTTGTCCACATATGGTGCATTTACCAGCCGTCCCTTCTTGTTGTAAACATAACACCTACAATTCAAGAAAATTCAACTTTTCATTCTCCTATACTATGCACAACTATTTTAAGCTGCCCTACCTTAAAAAGAGCAAACCGAGCATGCATTAGTTTATTCTCACAAAACTTYAGACTACCATCAACTCTGACAGTGATTCAGCATCTTTGTCCCCACAATGAGTTTTTTGATCACAAAAAAACCCTGTTACAAAGACATTGACTTATACCTCTAAAAGATCTAGAACATGAATTTTAAAGCATTTTCCYATTAGGTGAACACAGTATAACCAAACCATTAAACAAACCTCAACACGTCCATACATTCTATTTTGAGGCACAAGCTCCAATTTGTGGAAGCAAACCTATCAGCATCTCAGTTTTGTTTAACAGTAAGTACCTATAAAAAKATTCCCAGAACAGCATCTGTCCCAATTCTTTGATCCCTTCTATATTTCAGTTTATAAAAGAATGAATAAACACATTTTAAAAAACTGTGACTGTACAAGGTTTATAATTTATGCCAACATCACCACTATCATCTAGATGAGCCTCTGAGCCTACATCCAGAGAGCCTCWGAAATTTTGCATCTTAGAACAGAGCAGTAAAGCTGTGTGCACACACACTTGCAATATATACTTGTACATATGTAAGTACTGTAAACCTCAGGTTCAATGTTTCATCATTCTTTAAGAGCATTTTAGAAGCCAAACTTTTAAAATCTCTCTTTTTCATGATACTTTTACCATAACCTGCTTTGCTATTCAATAGAATTCTTGTCACACACCAAACTTTAACAGGGGAGTCAATAATCAATTTCAAAGCTTAGACAGGAAGGTCAAGGGAGAGCCAAACATGAAGCCCTAGCCTAATCCACTACACTGGAATGGATTATCCAGTTACATAAATTTCTCTGAGTTTGCTGCTGTTTTTTGTTTTTGTAGGTGTTTTGAGRGGAGGGAAGATTCTTTGTTTTTCCCCTATGTTCAATTAATTTAAAAAATGAATTGGTAAAGCATGTTCAGTGTTAAACAGAATTTTAATTCTGGTCAAGATTCATACTGCAATTTGACTTATGAAAACCTCATGTTATTGTGAGATTATTACAATTCCATGGAATTCTTTAAATGCCAGGATATTAAACAAACCAACGTAACAATATATTCCARTATAATCTCCTAGTTCTCCCTTATTCATTCTATTTGCACATATGTGCTTACTTGTACCCAAAGTGAATGTAAACTTCAAAGTCACCCCTATTACACCCCTCACCCCCCATAATCACACTTTTGAAATACATATTTCTTATTCTGTAATTTCACATGCTAATTACAGAACCAACACTATGGCATTGGAACCAGCTACAAGACTAACTCTGAGGTTAAACATTTCATTCATGTGTCTGGAAAAAAAAAAAAATCACACATTCTTAATTTAGCTGGGTTAATTAAAATAGAAAGGGCAACAGTTATGGAAAAATTAACAGCTCCACCCTAGTTTACCTTGCTCTGTTATATATCATTGCTTCGTTGTCATCTAGGACGGTTGACAGCATATCCAAATCACGAAACATTTTCAGCATATAGTCTGTGAATTTTTGTCCTGAAGCTCTCTCTACAACAGCACTTAAGAGAGTAAAGCCATACGTTGAGTACAAGAACTGACTACCTTGAAGAAACACAGTGAGAAAGGGAAAAACACCAACATTAACTGCATGATGCTTACATGGAATCACATGTGCAAATAAAACTAAACATAGCAATGAAAAATCAGCCATTGTTGATCCTTGCCCTAGGAAATTCTGTAGTGCAGCAGACAGAGATCTTGCTAAGAGAATCACACTAAAATCTTCCAGGGATCTCTGTGCACAGTCAGGTTTTATGCCAAGATGTCAAGACTGACATTTAACAACCTTTCCACAAGATTTCCACACCAGGTCTAACAAAGATGTCTAGATTTGGAAAGCTGAAGCAAGCCATAAAATTACTTCTTAAAAGACACTCCAGCTACTGTAACTTTTGTGTGTCCATGCCCTGGAAATGGGAAGACAAGAGCAGTACTTGCTTTCATTTTTCAAAGGTATCCATCACTCTGAGAACAGTCTTTCTAGTTCTAGAGTATCCCAAGAGATTATATGAACATGCATRTTACTTAAGACAATATATTTACAAAACTGTGTTTCATTTTTTAAAGATCTCATCCTTGTGCTAATGCCTTTTATGAAACATCTATACATTGAGCAACTGCTAAAGTGCCTAGAGTTGAGACAGGTCTCTTACTTGAAGTGGTTCCTAGAGCTCTCCAAGATTGTGAGTGTTTAACTTCTCCCCCTTTCTACCCCTCTCCCCTTAAATGCACGTTATTTATGTTTATCAGCCATGCATATAATTTACCTTTTAACCTAACTCATGTACAACTTAGACCTGAAGTTCCTTGAAGTCCTCTACAGACTTAATTTAAATAATGCCAACAACAAATTACTTCAATAATTCTGCAATTCTATGGTTTTTCTGTAGAATTTTTAGCTCTACTTTAGTGCCTCAGTAAAAACTTTTGCTTTTGGTTCCTATCTAGAAGGCTCAGAACATGATTACAGCAAGTTGATATCTGCTTACAAAATATTTTGCAGATACAAATTTATTACCAGAATTATATTCTGCTTTAGCATCTCTAAATCCAGTAACTGGTATGTAATAGAGCATTTACATTACTTACTGCACCTAGGAGAAAAGTCTTACATATATAAATCACATGAACAGATGGTTTGTGCAGAATAGACCAAATATTTCTCTGTTGAGCTTTTCATGAGGCCCATGAAGAAAAGAATTTTAAAAAGGGTAGGTAAGCAGAACAAACCAACCCCCCGCCCCCAACACAAATAGTCTTTACTGGACTCTACTGTCCTCATTACATGTAAAACTGTTTGAAAGAAAATTACCACCAGAAGAGCACATTTTGGTCTACATGAATAGAAACTCACCTGGTTTAAAGAACAAAGGATCATTTTTAAATATCTTCAGTGATTCAATCACACTTTCAAATTTTTCCTTCAAATAATACTCTTCCTGTTCAAACTCCTTGTCTTTCCTGCCAGGCTTYAAATTTCGGCTTTTTGTCTCACCATCGTGTTCTTTCTTCTGTTTGACACAATCAGTTTTTTCAATCCCTTTACCTTCTTTTTCTTTTTGTTCTTTATCCTGATGGGATTTTGTTAGTTTAAGTGCTCTGTTTGCCTTTTCYTTTTCTTCTTTTACTTTTGTAATATCTTTTTCATAGTGACGAATCCCACTCAAATGTGAAACTAACAGTCTTGTGGTAATAGTGACCTAGGTAGACAGGATAATGTGAGCTCTCTTCATTAAAGATGAACACAAAATCACCAAAAAAGTAAAATTCACAGATAAAAGTGTAAGACCTTTAAATACCACATATCAGACACAGTAAAAAATAAAAAAAAAAAAGTATAATGTAAACACTTCACACTTGATATAAAACTGAAGATTTGCTTTTCTGAGCAGGAAACTTTCATAMTTATCTAAATGATTTTGAGTGTTTTAGGAAAAGGTCCAGATCAGGCACCTGTACATAGACAGCTATGCAGTGACAGGAACAAAAGTTACAAAAACCTCTTACCAATAAACAGTTACATACCTTTTCACCCTCGTAGACTTTTTCTGGAAATTCAGGGACGTATTTCTGCACTGGAGCATCTAAATCCAGTTTCCCCTCTTCCCACAGTTTAGCTACAGCCATCATTGTAAGACACTTGCTGATACTGGCGATGCGCATGATGGTCTCTGGCTTACACACCACACGGTTCTCTACGTCAGCATAGCCCAACCCTTTACAGAAACAAAAACACTCTGGTAAGTACTTTGTACAGAGACATGCTGAATTAATTCTTTGCAATKAATTAGATTTATTGGCCCTTTAAAATATTTTTCCTCCAGCTAAACTGGGATGTGAAGCATTGGACTATCCCAGCCCCTGCTTCAATTCTGTTAATAGCATTTTACTGTAGTAGTAGCAATTAATAGAGCCTGTTGGATTAGCCAATGGCATCCCAAGTTGCTGATTAAGATTACAACAAATGTAATGATAAATGAGATTGAAGATTAAGCCAAAATTTACATTCCTGAGGTGAAACATTTAATGYAGAAAACCCAAAGAGAAGACCATAAAATAACTGACCAACAGTCATAAACACTCTTTTTATTGTTCTGAGTTAATGGCAGAAGCAGTAAAGGGTCTTATTTTACCAACACAGAAATTGAGAGAGTAAATCGCTCACAAATTCATAGCCACTATTYAAGCTATGAAGTTTTACAAAACAGTGGTGTTACACACAATGTTTCGACATCACTCAGCATGATTTCAATTAAAATACAGCTTAATTGTCTCTGCAACAGTATTTTCCTATGGAACCAACTCACAAGTCTGGTAGCAAGAACCAGAATTAATAAGGCATTATCAAGCTCCCAAACTAGTCTTCAGTTTGAGCCTGGGTTAAAGCAAGTGATGTTGTAGCATAAAAGTACGAAAATGCAGCAATGACATATTTGCAGTTTTATAAGAAAGGCCTGCAAGCAATGCAYATATGTCTGTATAAAACTGCAGTCTAACAATGAACTGCCTTGACAAAGTACAAGAAATACAACAGATGACATGCCAGTTGCCCAAGACCCTTTCTATTATATACTGCTACTCAAGTACATGGTCCTTGTGAAGGCAGATGCTGTACCCCCCTGTGACAACACCTGCAAACCTCACAGCATTGCCATCAGCAAGAAAGCAGGCTTAGTACTGTGGTCACAGAATACACTAAACTTACACCTGCTCCTACTTTGACCCCATAAAGAAGGGAGGAGGAGACCTAAACAACCCAGCATTCTGCTAGAGCAATGTTYTCACTGCCAGGGGCTTTATCAAGGCACTGTTGTGCTCTTTATCCATGTGCAGCAAGGCACAGAAAGCTCTGCCATGGTTTATGCTCCCACAGGTAGTGGATTTGGCAGTTCTGGTGATAAACCACAGGCACTCAATCCCTCAGGCACTCTCCTGCTTGTCAAGGAAGGGATTCTGCAGAAGTCTTAAAAAAACTTCCTTTTTCATTGCTAGGTAATTTGAGACCAGAAAAAGCTGTCTRACTGGAAAAAGCTTCTGAATAAGTGTTAGCACAATTTTCTTTCTAGGTCACATTATAAAAGGTACCAGAGGCTCTCCAACTCACTTCTGTCATGGTAAAAGAGAAATTAAAACCCATAATCAGCTTAATACGTATGTAAAATTAATGCAACAGAGTGTCAAAAGAAAGTTAGTGACAACCTTATTTACAAAGACTTTTTCTTCAAATTCTATAAAACATAAATGAAATATGTTGCCAGTTACTACTACCATTTTTTTGTCAAAAAACCTGAAAAACATTGRCATTTTTGAAACTCATGAAAATGTTTCTGCGAACAGATACATATTTTCATGGGGTTTTTTAAACATCAAATGTCTACATGATATGAGCAGTACTAACATACTCTACTTAAAACTAAACTGTGTAACCATAAAAATCAATTGTAGTTTCTGAAAGGATAGCACCTGTTAAATCCCAGTGCCTTTCCAGTAAAAACTACACAATGCACAAATAGGAGACAGGTCACCAAATGGGAGCTATTGCTACTTTGACTATTAAGGAAGTTYCTGTGGGGAGAACAGCTTTTTATCTCCTATACACAGTGCTACCAGCCCACTGTATGGCATTATGCTCAGAATACATTCAAAGCCTAATCTGAAAAATTAACAGATGAAAGGTTCTCCAACATAACTGTTGAGACATACTAGCACATACAGGAAGTTAACAAATTATCAATTCCCGGAAATGACTGAAGTTTACCAAGGAAGGTGTCACTTGATAATCCCKAGACATCTATTTCTGGCCATTGTCCAGACATAGGACATTAAGTAGATAAAATACCAGACTGRTTAGCTTGCCTGAATTGTTAATTTTTTAAACGTTGAACAGTTCAGACAGCATGCACAACTACTGCTCCCACATACTAACCTTCTGACCAGACTTCCTCTCCATCTACAGAAACTCCAACTAGTATACCCGGGATTCCTGCTTCATCCTACCGAAAGAATAGACAGAAGACATTTAGAAAGATCTTTACAGTTAAAAAACACCTCCTCCCAAACCCTTGAACTGCAGAAGTTACCACAAACCTACAAATATGCCCACACATTGTTGTCATATTACATTTGAAATTTTGTTATGTACCAGTTCAGTTTGTACTGGTACCACCTGAACATTTTAACTCAGCCCTTGGAAAAAAACACAGATAAAAGTAATAACAATATAATCTTTTTGCTTTAATAAT